>NC_090343.1:51534256-51749256 GCF_035084215.1 Heptranchias perlo | reverse complement strand
TTATTGAAACATATAAGATTGTGAAGGGGCTTGATCGGGTGGATGCGGTAAGGATGTTCCCAAGGATGGGTGAAACTAGAACTAGGGGGCATAATCTTAGAATAAGGGGCTGCTCTTTCAAAACTGAGATGAGGAGAAACTTCTTCACTCAGAGGGTGGTAGGTCTGTGGAATTTGCTGCCCCAGGAAGCTGTGGAAGCTACATCATTAAATAAATTTAAAACAGAAATAGACAGTTTCCTAGAAGTAAAGGGAATTAGGGGTTACGGGGAGCGGGCAGGAAATTGGACATGAATTTAGATTTGAGGTTAGGACCAGATCAGCCATGATCTTATTGAATGGCGGAGCAGGCTCGAGGGGCCGATTGGCCTACTCCTGCTCCTATTTCTTATGTTCTTATGTAAATCTATCGATCTCTGTTTTGAATGTACTCAATGACTGAGCCTCCACAGCCCTCTGGGGTTGAGAATTCCAAAGATTCACCATCCTCTGAGTGAAGAAATTTCTCCTCATCTCAGTCCTAAATGGCCTACCCCTTATTCTGAGACTGTGACCCCGGGTTCTAGACTCCCCAGCCAGGGGAAACATCCTCCTTACATCCACCCTGTCGAGCCCTGTAAGAAATTTGTATGTTTCAATGAGATCACCTCTCATTCCTCTAAACTCTAGAGAATACAGGCCTAGTCTACTCAATCTCTCCTCATACGACAATCCCGCCATCCCAGGAATCAGTCTGGTGAACCTTCGTTGCACTCCCTCTATGGCAAGTATATCTTTTCTTAGGTAAGGAGACCAAAATTGTACACAATACTCCAGGTGTGGCCTCACCAAGGCCCTGTATAATTGAAGACATCTTAACTTCTGTACTCAAATCCTCTTGTAATAAAGGCCAACATACCATTTGCCTTCCCAATTGTTTGTTGCACCTGCATGTTAGCTTTCAGTGACTCATGTACAAGGACACCCAGGTCCCTTTGAACATCAACATTTCCCAATCTCTCACCATTTAAAAAATACTCTGCATTTCTGTTTTTCCTACCAAAGTGGATAACTTCACATTTTTCCACATTATATTCCATCTGCCATGTTCTTGCCCACTCACTTAGCCTGTCTATATCGCCTTGTAGCCTCTTTGCATCCTCCTCACAACTCACATTCCCACCTAGTTTTGTGTCATCAGCAAACTTGGAAATATTACATTTGGTCCCCTCATCCAAATCATTGATATATATTGTGAATAGCTGGGGCCCAAGCACTGATCCCTGTGGTACCCCACTAGTCACAGTCTGCCACCCCGAAAAAGACCCATTTATTCCTACTCTCTGTTTTCTGTCTGTTAACCAATTCTCAGTCCATGCCAGTATATTACTCCCAATTCCATGTGCTCTAACATTGTTCACCAACCTCCTGTGTGGGACCTTATCGAAAGCCTTCTGAAAATCCAAATAAACCACATCCACTGGTTCCTCCTTATCTATTCTACTAGTTGCATCCTCAAAGAACTCCAATAGGTTTGTCAAACATGATTTCTCTTTCATAAATCCATGTTGACTCTGCCAAATCCTATTATTATTTTCGAAGTGTCCTGTTTTCACATCCTTTATAATAGATTCTAGCATTTTCCCTACTACTGATGTCAGGCTAACAGGTCTGTAATTCACTGTTTTCTCTCTCCCTCCTTCCTTAAATAGTGGGGTTACATTTGCTACTCTCCAATCTGCAGGAACCATTTCAGAATCTATAGAATTTTGGAAGATGACAACCAATACATCCACCATCTCTAGAGCCACCTCTTTCAAAACCCTGGGATGTAGATCATCAGGTCCTTGGGATTTATCAACTTTCAGTCCCATTAATTTCTCTAGTACTGTTTTTTTACTAATACTAATTTCTTTCAAATCCCCATTCTCTCCAGACCCTTGGTTCTCTCGTATTTCTGGGAGATTTTTTATGTCTTCTTCCATGAAGACAGACACAAAGTATTTGTTTAATTTCTCTGCCATTTCCTTATTCCCCACTATAAATTCTCCCGTCTCTGTCTGTAAGGGACTCACATTTGCCTTCGCCAGTCTTTTCCTTTTTATATACCAATAGAAGCTTTTACAGTCCGTTTTTATGTTTCTCGCCAGTTTACTCTCATATTCTATTTTCCCTTTCTTCATCAATTTCTTCATCCTTCTTTACTGAATTCTAAAATGCTCCCAATCCTGTGTGTGTACAGGGGTCACGTGTTTGTACAGACGCTATATGTGTGTGCGTGTGTACAGTGTACAGAGGTTGCTTGTGCGTCCAGGGGCTGCCTGTTACCAGCTCAACACCAACAGGGTAACCGGGAGGTGGAGAGACGGACACAGCTCGCTCCCACTTTCATCTCAATCGACCGAATTTCCGCATTCATTCATCTTGTCTCAAAGCCCATTTTAAAATCAGATTGTTGTTCATTTTTTGAGGAGGAGGCCCAGGGCCTGAAGGAAATGTTACCCAGTGTCAGGCCTGGGGATGTAATGCGGATCCTGCAGCCGGGATTGATGCTGACTGTGACGCGCAGTCCCATCATCAGGAGCGTGAAGCTGAACAGCCAACGGGCCATGATCCCTCGTCGTGTCTGTAGAGCAAGGAGGCGGCATGTTAAACACCATCCCTCACCATGGCAATGGACAGCACACTCACTATAGAAACGACCACTGCATTCATCATGGGAACTACCGGCGTAGTCACGAGGTGGCACAGTTTTTTTTATTCGTTCACGGGATGTGGGCATCACTGGTGAGGCCAGCATTTATTACCCATCCCTAATTGCCCTTGAGAGGTGGTGGTGAGCCGCCTTCTTGAACAACTGAGTGGCTTGTTAAGCCATTTCAGAGGGTGATTAAGAATCAACCACCTTGCTGTGGGTCTGGAGTCACATATAGGCCAGACCGGGTAAGGACGGCAGGTTTCCTTTCCTAAAGGGCATTAGTGAACCAGATGGGTTTTTACGACAATCCGGTAGTTTCATGGCCACCATTACTGATGCTCGTATTTTAATTCCAGATTTTATTTAATTAATTGAATTTAAATTCACCAGCTGCTGTAGCAGGATTTGAACTCATGACTCCGGATTATTAGTCCAGTAACATAACCACTATGCTACCGGACCCACTTGTGCAAAGAGCATCACAAAGTGATGAAACCCTACAGCACTGATCAAAGGAGACGTTCTCTGCCACGACATATGGAACATAGGAACAGGAGAAGGCCATTCAGCCGCTGGAGCCTGTTACGCCATTCAATTAGATCATGGCTGATCAGTATCTTAACTCCATCTACCCTCTATCTTGGTTCTGTAACTCTTAATACCCATACCTAACAAAAATCTATCAATCTCAGTCTTGAAATTTTCTATTGACCCCCAGCCTCAACAGTTCTTTGGGGGAGAGAGTTCCAGATTTCCACTCCCCTTTGTGTGAGGAAGTGCTTCCTGACATCACCCCTGAATGGCCTGGCTCTAATTTTAAGGTTATGCCCCCTTGTTCTGGACTCTCCCACCAGAGGAAATAGTTTCTCTCTCTCTACCCTATCAAATCCTTTAATCATCTTAAACACCTCAATGAGATCACCCCTTAATCTTCTATATTCAAGGGAATACAAGCCTAGTCTATGCACCTGTCCTCAGACACCCGGTGTCATTCTGGTGAATCTGTGCTGCACCCCCTCCAAGGCCAATATATCCTTCCTGAGGGGCAGTGCCCAGGACTGAACCCAGTCTCCAGATGTGGTCTAACCAGAGCTCTGTACAGCTGGAACATAACTTCCATCCCTTTGTATTCCAGCCCCCTTGAGAAAAAGGCCAACATTCTTGTGGATGAAACTGATAGTTTGGGGAGTAGATTCTAACCAGCAACAGCTCCTGACACTATCGGTGGCTCAGAGCCGGCAGCTGTTGTGGTGAAGCAGAAGTTGTGGCAAAATTCTGACAGGGTGTAGAATCAGTGGGAGTGACAGAGTGTAGAATCACTGGGAGTGAGAGGGTGCAGAATCACTGGGAGTGACAGGGTGTAGAATCACTGAGACTGACAGGGTGTAGAATCACTGGGAGTGAGAGAGTGTAGAATCACTGGGAGTGAGAGAGTGTAGAATCACTGGGAGTGACAGGGTGTAGAATCACTGGGAGTGACAGGGTGTAGAATCACTGGGAGTGACAGGGTGTAGAGTCAGTGGGAATGACAGGGTGTAGAATCACTGGGAGTGACAGGGTGTAGAATCACTGGGAGTGACAGGGTGTAGAATCACTGGGAGTGACAGGGTGTAGAATCACTGGGAGTGACAGGGTGTAGAGTCAGTGGGAATGACAGGGTGTAGAATCACTGGGAGTGACAGGGTGTAGAATCACTGGGAGTGACAGGGTGTAGAATCACTGGGAGTGACAGAGTGTAGAGTCAGTGGGAATGACAGGGTGTAGAATCACTGGGAGTGACAGGGTGTAGAATCACTGGGAGTGACAGGGTGTAGAATCACTGGGAGTGACAGGGTGTAGAATCACTGGGAGTGACAGGGTGTAGAATCACTGAGACTGACAGGGTGTAGAATCACTGAGAGTGACAGGTGTAGAATCACTGGGAGTGACAGGTGTAGAATCACTGGGAGTGACAGAGTGTAGAATCACTGGGACAGACATGGTGTAGAATCACTGGGAGTGACAGGGTGTAGAATCACTGGGAGTGACAGAGTGTAGAGTCAGTGGGAATGACAGGGTGTAGAATCACTGGGAGTGACAGGGTGTGTCCCTTGTACAGTCTGTCCCAGGTCAGTGTGTCCCTGGTATTGTCTGTCCCAGGTCAGTGTGTCCCTTGTACAGTCTG
This sequence comes from Heptranchias perlo, assembly GCF_035084215.1. Classification (NCBI taxonomy): domain Eukaryota; kingdom Metazoa; phylum Chordata; class Chondrichthyes; order Hexanchiformes; family Hexanchidae; genus Heptranchias; species Heptranchias perlo. Next base: position 51,744,416 of record NC_090343.1, on the reverse strand, counting down.
TCCTGGGTCATTGGGTCCCTGGTACAGTCTGCCCTGAGTCAGTGGCTCCCTGGTACAGTCTGCCCTGAGTCAGTGTGTCCCTGGTACAGGCTGTCTTGGATCAGTGTGTCGCTGGTATAGTCTGTCCCAGGTCAGTGTACACTTGGTACAGTCAGTCCTGGGTCCGCATGTCCCTGCTACTGTCTGTCCTGGGTAGGTGTGTCCCTAGTACTATCTGTCCCGGGTCAGTGCATCACTGGTACCATGTGTCCTGGGTCAGTGTGTCCCTGGTACAATCTGTCCTGGGTCAGGTATGTCTGGTACTGTCTGTCCTGGATTAGCATGTCATTGGTACTGTCTGTCCTGCGTCAGTCTGTCCCGGGTCAGTGTGTCCCTGGTACAGCCTGTCCTAGGTCAGTGTGTCCTTGTACAGTCTGTCCTGGGTCAATTTGTCCCTGGTAATGTCTGTCGTGGGTCAGTGGGTCCCTGGTACTGTCTGGCCTGGGTCAAAGTGTCCCTGGAAGAGCCTGTCCTGAGTCAGTGGGTCCCTGGTAGAGTCTGGCCTGTGTCAGTGTGTCCCTAGTAATGTCTGTACCATGTCAGTGGAACCCTAGTGCACTCTATCCTGGGTCAGTGTGTCCCTGGAACAGTCAGTCCTGGGTCAGTATGTCCCCAGTTCTGTCTGAACTGGGTCAGTGTATCCCTGGTACATTCTGTCCAGGGTCAGTGTTTCTCTGGTACAGTCTGTCCTGGGTCACTGTGTATCCGGTACTTGTCTGTCTTGGGTTAGTGTGTCCCTGGTACTGTCTGTCCTGGGTCAGCATGTCCCTGGTAGAGTCTATCCTTTGTCAGTGTGTCCCTGGTACTATCTGTCCTGGTTCATTTTGTCCCAAATACAATTAGTCCCAGGTCGTGTGGTCTATCTCGGGTCAGTGTGTCCCTGGTAGAGTCTGTAGTGTCCCTCGTACTGTCTGTACCGGGTTAGTGTGTCCCTGGTACTGTGTGTCCCGGGTCAGTTTGTCCCTGGTACAGTCTATACTGGGTCAGTTTGTACATGGTACAGCCTGTCTGGCCTCAGTGTGTCCCTGGTACTGTCTATCCTTTGTCAGTGTGTCTCTGGTACCATCTGTCCTGGTTCATTTTGTCCCAAGTACAATCTGTCCCAGGTCGCATTTTCTATCTCGGGTCAGTGTGTCCATGGTCTTGTCGGTCCTGGGTCAGTGTGTCCCTGGTAGAGTCTGTCCTGGGTCAGTGTGTCCCTGGTACAGCCTGTCTGGCATCAATTTGTCCCTGGTACAGTCTGTCCCGGGTCAGTGTGTCTTTGGTACAGTCTATCCCGTGTCAGTGTGTCCCTGCTACTCTCTGTCCTGGGTCAGTGTGTCCCTGGTACAGTCTGTACCGGGTCAGTGTGTCCCTGGTACAGTGTGTCCTGCATCACTGTATCCCTGATACTGTCTGTCCTGGGTAAGGGTCCCTGGTAATGTCTGTCCCGGGTCAGTATAATCCTGGTACAGCCTGTCTTGGGTCAGCGTGTCCCTGGTACTGTCTGTCCCGGGTCAGTGTATCACTGGTACCATCTGTCCTGGGTTAGTGTGTCCCTGGTAAGGCCTGTCCTGGGTCAGTGTGTCCCTGGTACTGTCTGTCCCAAGTCAGTGTGTCCCTCGTACAATCTGTCCCAGGTCAATGTGTCCCTGGTGCTGTCTGTCCTGGGTCAGGTATGTCTGGTACTGTCTGTCCTGGATTAGCATGTCATTGGTACTGTCTGTCCTGCGTCAGTCTGTCCCGGGTCAGTGTGTCCCTGGTACAGCCTGTCCTAGGTCAGTGTGTCCTTGTACAGTCTGTCCTGGGTCAATTTGTCCCTGGTAATGTCTGTCGTGGGTCAGTGGGTCCCTGGTGCTGTCTGTCCTGGGTCAATAAGTCCCTGGTACAGTCTATCCCAGGTCAGTGTGTCCCTAGTACAACCTGGCCTGGGTCAAAGTGTCCCTGGAACAGCCTGTCCTGGGTCTGTGTGTCACTGGTACAGTCTGCCCCAGGTCAGTGTGTCCCTGGTACAATCTGTCCTGAGTCAGGTATGTCTGGTCTGGTACTGTCAGTCCTGGAATAGCAAGTTTTTGGTACTGTCTTTCCCAGGTCGGTGCGTCCATAGCGCTGTCTGTCCCGGGTCAGTTTGTCCCTGGTACAGTCCGTCCCAGGTCAGTGTGTTTCTGGTACTGTCTGTCCTAGGACAGTGTGTCCCTGGTACAGACTGTCCTGGGTCAGTCTGTCCCAGGTACAGTCCGTCCCGCATCAGTGTGTCCCTAGTACAGTCTGTCCCGGGTCAGTGTATCCCTGGTGCAGTCTTACCTGGGTCAGTGTATCCTGAGTGCAGTCTGTCCTGGGTCAATATGTCGCTGGTAGAATCTGGCCTGGGACAAAGTGTCCCTAGTACTGTCTGTCTCGGGTCAGTCTGTCCCCGGTACACTCAGTCCTGTGTCAGCATGTCTGTCCTGGGTCATTTTGTCCCTAGTACAGTCTGTCCTGGGTCAGTGGGTCCCTGGTGCATTCAATTCTGGGTCAGTGTTTCCCTGATACAGTCTGTCCTGGGTCAGTTTGTGCCTAGTACTGTCTGTCCTAAGACAGTGTATTCTTGGTACAGTGTGTCTTGGGTCATTGGGACCTTGGTACGCTCTGGCCTGGGTCAGTGTGTCCCTGGTACAGTCTGTCCTGGGTCAGTGGATCCTTGGTGCATTCCATCCTGGATCAGTGTATCCCTGATACTGTCTGTCCTGGGTCAGTGTAATCCTGGTACAGACTGTCCTGGGTCACAGTGTGTCCGGTACTGTCAATCCTGGATTAGCATGTCCTTGGTACCGTCTATCCTGGGTAAGTCTGTCCCTGGTAGAGTCCGTCCCGTGTCAGTGTGTCCGTGGTACAGTCTGTCCTGGGTCAGGGGATCCCTAGTACAGTCAGTCCCAGGTGAGTTTGTTTCTGGTACTGTCTGTCCCGGGTCAGTGTGTTTCTGGTACAGGATGTCCTGGTAGAGTCTGTCCTGGGTCAGTGTGTCCCTTGTACTGTCTGTACCGGTTCAGTGTGTACCTGCTACTGTCTGTCCCACGTCAGTGTGTCCCTGGAACAGTCTGTCCTGGGTCAGTGTATCCCAAGTACAGTCTGCCCTAGGTCAGTGTGTCCCTGGTACAATCTGTCCTGGGTCAGTGTGTCCCTGGTACAGCCTGTCCGGGGTCAGTGTGTCACTGATACATTCTGTCCTGGGTCAGGATCCCTGGTAATGTCTGTCCTAGGTCAGTGTAATCCTGATACATTCTGTCCTGGGTCAGTGTGTCCCTGGTACTGTCTGTCCTGGGTCAGTGTAATCCTGATACATTCTGTCCTGGGTCAGTGTGTCCCTGGTACTGTCTGTCCTGGGTCAGTGTGTCTGTGGTACAGCCTGTCCTGTCTCAGTGTGTCCCTGGTATTGTCTGTCCCGTGTCAGTTTGTCGTTGGTATAGTCTGTCCCGTGTCAGAGAGTCCCTAGTACTGTCTGTCCTGGGTCAGTGTGTCTGTGGTACTGTCTGTCCTGAGTCAGTGTATCCCTGGTACAGTCTGTCCTAGGTCAGTCTGTCCCTGGTACAGCCTGTCCTGGGTCAGTGTGTCACTGATACTATCTGTCCTGGGTCAGGGTCCCTGGTAATGTCTGTCCCAGGTCAGTGTAATCCTGATACATTCTGTCCTGGGTCAGGGTCCCTGGTACTGTCTGTCCCAGATCAGTGCGTCCATAGTACTGTTTGTCCCGGATCAGTGTGTGTCTGGTACAGTCAGTCCTGGGTCAACATGTCTCTGGTATTGTCTGTCCTGGGTCAATGTGTCCCTGGTATTTTCTCTCCCGGGTGAGTGTGTCCCTGGTACTATGTGTCCCAGGTCAGCATGTCCCTGGTACTGCCTGTCCTGGGTCAGTCTGTCCCTGGTACTGACTGTTCCAGGTCAGTGTGTCCCCAGTACTATCTGTCCCGGGACAGTCTGTCCCTGGTACAGTCTGTCCTGGGTCAGTCTGTCCCTAGTACTGTCTGTCCTGGGTCAGTGTATTTCTGGTACAGTATGTCCTGGGGCAGCGTGTTCCAGGTAAACTGTGTCCTGGGTCAGCGTATCCCTCGTACTGTCTGTCCCGGGTCAGTATATCCCTGGTGCAGTCTGGCCTGGGTCAGAGTATCATGAGTGCAGTCTGTCCTGGGTCAATGTGTCGCTGGTAGAATCTGGCCTGGGACAATTTGTCCCTAGTGCTGTCTGTCTCGGGTCAGTCTGTCCCCGGTACAGTCAATCCTGTGTCAGCATGTCTGTCCTGGGTCATTTTGTCCCTAGTACAGTCCGACCCGTGTTAGTGTGTCCCTAGTACTGTCAGTCCTGTGTCAGCATGTCCCTGGGTACAGTCTGTCCTGGTTCAGTATGTTTCTGGTACTGTCTGTCCCAGGTCATCTGTCCCTGGAACAGTCTGTTCCGGGTCATTGTGTCCCTGGTACTGTCTATCCTGGGTCATTGTATCCCTAGTACAGTCTGCCCTGGGTCAGTGTGTCCCTGGTACAATCTGTCCTGGGTCAGTCTGTCCCTGGTACAGTCTGTCCTGGGTCAGTTTGTGCCTAGTACTGTTTGTCCCAGGACAGTGTAATCTTGATACATTCTGTCTTGGGTCAGTGTGTCCCTGGTACAATCTGTCCTGGGTCAGTGTGTCTCTGGTACAGTCTGTCCTGGGTCAGTTTGTGCCTAGTACTGTTTGTCCCAGGACAGTGTAATCTTGGTACATTCTGTCCTAGGTCAGTGGGACCCTGGTGCAGTCTGGCTTGGGTCAGTGTATCTCGGGTGCAGTCCCTCCCGGGTCAGTGTGACGCTGGTACAATCTGTCCTGGATCACGGTGTGTCTGGCACTGTCAGTCATCGATTAGCATGTCCTTGTTACTGTCTGTCCCGGGTCAGTCTGTCCCTGGTACAGTCAGTCCTGGGTCAGTGTGTCGCAGGTACAGTCTGTCCCGGGTCAGTTTGTCCTTGGTACTGTCTGTCCTGGGTCAGTGACTCCATGGTACAGTCTGTCCCAGGTCAGTGTGTCCCCAGCACTGCCTGACTGGGTCAGTCTGTCCTTGCTCGTCCGTCCCGCGGCAGTGTGTCCATGGAACAGTCTGTCCTGGGTCAGTGTGTCCCTGGGACAGCCTGTCCTGGGTTACCATATCCCTGGTAGAGTCTGTTCTGTGTCAGTGTGTCCCTCTTGATGTCTGTACTGGGTCAGTGTGTCCCTGGTACAGTCTGTCCTGGGTCAGCATGTCCCTGGTACCATCCGTCCTGGGTCACTGTGTATCTGGTACTATCTCTCCTGGATCAGCACGTCCCTGATACTGTCTGTCCTGTGTCTGTGTGTCCCCAGTACTGTCTGTCCCAGGTCAGTGTGTCCCTGGTATTGTCTGTCCTGGGTCACTGTGTGTCTGGTTCTGTCTGTCCCTGGTCAGTGTGTCCCTAGTACTGTCTGTCCTGGGCCAGTCAGTCCCTGGTACAGTCTGTCTCAGATCAGTGTGTCCCAGGTACAGCCTGTCCTGGTTCAGTGTATCCCTGATACTGTGTGTCCTGGGCCAGTGTGTCCTTAGTACAGACTGTCCTGGGTCATTGTGTCCCTGGTAATGTCTGTCCTGGGTCAGTGCATCCCTGATACTGTGTGTCCTGGGCCAGTGTGTCCTTAGTACAGACTGTCCTGGGTCATTGTGTCCCTGGTAATGTCTGTCCTGGGTCAGTGCATCCCTGGTAATGTCTGTCCTGGGTCAGTGTGTCCCTGGTAGATTCTGTATAGGGTCAGTGTGTCCCTCATACTGTCTGTACCGGGTCAGTGTGTCTGGTACTCTCTGTGCCACGTCAGTGTATCGCTGGTACAGTCTGTCCCAGGTCAGTTTGTCCCTGGTATAGTCAGTCCCGGGTCAGTGTGTCCCTAATAGTGTCTATCCCAGGTCAATCTGTCCCTGGTACAGTGCATCCCGCGTCAGTGTGTAGTCTGCCCTGGGTCAGTGTGTCTCTGGTACAATCTGTCCTGGGTCAGTGTGTCCCTGGTACAGCCTGTCCAGGGTCAGTGTGTCCCTGGTACAGTCTGTCCTGGGTCAGATTGTGCCGAGTTCTGTCTGACGCAGGACAGTGTATTCTTGGTAGTCTGTCCTGGGTCAGTGGGACCTTGGTACAGTCTGGCCTGTGTCAGTGTGTCCCTAGTACTGTCTGTCCCAGGTCAGTCTATCCCTGGTACAATCTGTCCTGGGTCACTGTGTGTCTGGTACTAGAATCATAGAATCATAGAAGTTTACAACATGGAAACAGGCCCTTCGGCCCAACATGTCCATGTCGCCCAGTTTATACCACTAAGCTAGTCCCAATTGCCTGCACTCGGCACATATCCCACTATACCCATTTTACCCATGTAACTGTCCAAATGCCTGGATTAGCATGTCCTTGGTCCTGTCTGTCCCGGGTCAGTGTATCCCTGGTACAGTCTGTCTCGGGTCAGTGTGTCCCTGGTACAGTCTGTCCTGGGTCAGTGTGTCCCTATTACTGTCTGTCCCGGGTCAGTGTATCCGTACTACAGTCTGTCCTGGGTCAGTGGGTCCCTGATACTGTCTGTCCTGGGTCAGTATGTCCCTAGTACTCTCTGTCCCAGGTCAGTGTATCCCTGGTACAGTCTGTCCTGGGTCAGTGTGTCCCTGGTACAGTCTGTTCCGGGTCAGTGTGTCCCTGGTAATGTCCGCCCTGGGTCAGTGTATCCCTGGTACAGTCGGTCCCGGGTCAGTATGTCCCTGGTAATGTCTGTCCTGGGTCAGTATATCCATGATACTGTCTGTCCTGGGACAATGTGTCCCTTGTAGAGTCTGTCCAGGGTCAGTGTGTCCCTCGTACTGTCTGCACCGGGTCAGTGTGTCCCTGGTACTCTCTGTCCCACGTCAGTGTGTCCCTGGTACAGTCTGTCCCAGGTCAGTTTGTCCCTGGTATAGTCAGTCCCGGGTCAGTGTGTCCCGAGTAGTGTCTATTCCAGGTCAATCTGTCCCTGGTACTGTGCGTCCCGTGTCAGTATGTACAGTCTGTCCTGGGTCAGTGTGTCCCTGGTACAATCTGTCCTGGGTCAGTGTGTCCCTGGTACAGCCTTTCCAGGGTCAGTATGTCCCTGGTACAATCTGTCCTGGGTCAGTTTGTGCCGAGTACTGTCTGACCCAGGACAGTGTATTCTTGGTACAGTCTGTCCTGTGTCAGTGTGTCCCTAGTACAGTCTGTCCCGAGTCAGTGTATCCCTGATACGGTCAGTCGTGGGTCAGTGTGTCCCTGGTACAGTCTGTCCCGGGTCAGTGTGTCCCTGGTACAGTCTGTCCTGGGTCAGTCTGTCCCTGGTACAGTCTGTCCTGGGTCAGTTTGTGCCTAGTACTGTTTGTCCCAGGACAGTGTAATCTTGATACATTCTGTCTTGGGTCAGTGTGTCCCTGGTACAATCTGTCCTGGGTCAGTGTGTCTCTGGTACAGTCTGTCCTGGGTCAGTTTGTGCCTAGTACTGTTTGTCCCAGGACAGTGTAATCTTGGTACATTCTGTCCTAGGTCAGTGGGACCCTGGTGCAGTCTGGCTTGGGTCAGTGTATCTCGGGTGCAGTCCCTCCCGGGTCAGTGTGACGCTGGTACAATCTGTCCTGGATCACGGTGTGTCTGGCACTGTCAGTCATCGATTAGCATGTCCTTGTTACTGTCTGTCCCGGGTCAGTCTGTCCCTGGTACAGTCAGTCCTGGGTCAGTGTGTCGCAGGTACAGTCTGTCCCGGGTCAGTTTGTCCTTGGTACTGTCTGTCCTGGGTCAGTGACTCCATGGTACAGTCTGTCCCAGGTCAGTGTGTCCCCAGCACTGCCTGACTGGGTCAGTCTGTCCTTGCTCGTCCGTCCCGCGGCAGTGTGTCCATGGAACAGTCTGTCCTGGGTCAGTGTGTCCCTGGGACAGCCTGTCCTGGGTTACCATATCCCTGGTAGAGTCTGTTCTGTGTCAGTGTGTCCCTCTTGATGTCTGTACTGGGTCAGTGTGTCCCTGGTACAGTCTGTCCTGGGTCAGCATGTCCCTGGTACCATCCGTCCTGGGTCACTGTGTATCTGGTACTATCTCTCCTGGATCAGCACGTCCCTGATACTGTCTGTCCTGTGTCTGTGTGTCCCCAGTACTGTCTGTCCCAGGTCAGTGTGTCCCTGGTATTGTCTGTCCTGGGTCACTGTGTGTCTGGTTCTGTCTGTCCCTGGTCAGTGTGTCCCTAGTACTGTCTGTCCTGGGCCAGTCAGTCCCTGGTACAGTCTGTCTCAGATCAGTGTGTCCCAGGTACAGCCTGTCCTGGTTCAGTGTATCCCTGATACTGTGTGTCCTGGGCCAGTGTGTCCTTAGTACAGACTGTCCTGGGTCATTGTGTCCCTGGTAATGTCTGTCCTGGGTCAGTGCATCCCTGATACTGTGTGTCCTGGGCCAGTGTGTCCTTAGTACAGACTGTCCTGGGTCATTGTGTCCCTGGTAATGTCTGTCCTGGGTCAGTGCATCCCTGGTAATGTCTGTCCTGGGTCAGTGTGTCCCTGGTAGATTCTGTATAGGGTCAGTGTGTCCCTCATACTGTCTGTACCGGGTCAGTGTGTCTGGTACTCTCTGTGCCACGTCAGTGTATCGCTGGTACAGTCTGTCCCAGGTCAGTTTGTCCCTGGTATAGTCAGTCCCGGGTCAGTGTGTCCCTAATAGTGTCTATCCCAGGTCAATCTGTCCCTGGTACAGTGCATCCCGCGTCAGTGTGTAGTCTGCCCTGGGTCAGTGTGTCTCTGGTACAATCTGTCCTGGGTCAGTGTGTCCCTGGTACAGCCTGTCCAGGGTCAGTGTGTCCCTGGTACAGTCTGTCCTGGGTCAGATTGTGCCGAGTTCTGTCTGACGCAGGACAGTGTATTCTTGGTAGTCTGTCCTGGGTCAGTGGGACCTTGGTACAGTCTGGCCTGTGTCAGTGTGTCCCTAGTACTGTCTGTCCCAGGTCAGTCTATCCCTGGTACAATCTGTCCTGGGTCACTGTGTGTCTGGTACTAGAATCATAGAATCATAGAAGTTTACAACATGGAAACAGGCCCTTCGGCCCAACATGTCCATGTCGCCCAGTTTATACCACTAAGCTAGTCCCAATTGCCTGCACTCGGCACATATCCCACTATACCCATTTTACCCATGTAACTGTCCAAATGCCTGGATTAGCATGTCCTTGGTCCTGTCTGTCCCGGGTCAGTGTATCCCTGGTACAGTCTGTCTCGGGTCAGTGTGTCCCTGGTACAGTCTGTCCTGGGTCAGTGTGTCCCTATTACTGTCTGTCCCGGGTCAGTGTATCCGTACTACAGTCTGTCCTGGGTCAGTGGGTCCCTGATACTGTCTGTCCTGGGTCAGTATGTCCCTAGTACTCTCTGTCCCAGGTCAGTGTATCCCTGGTACAGTCTGTCCTGGGTCAGTGTGTCCCTGGTACAGTCTGTTCCGGGTCAGTGTGTCCCTGGTAATGTCCGCCCTGGGTCAGTGTATCCCTGGTACAGTCGGTCCCGGGTCAGTATGTCCCTGGTAATGTCTGTCCTGGGTCAGTATATCCATGATACTGTCTGTCCTGGGACAATGTGTCCCTTGTAGAGTCTGTCCAGGGTCAGTGTGTCCCTCGTACTGTCTGCACCGGGTCAGTGTGTCCCTGGTACTCTCTGTCCCACGTCAGTGTGTCCCTGGTACAGTCTGTCCCAGGTCAGTTTGTCCCTGGTATAGTCAGTCCCGGGTCAGTGTGTCCCGAGTAGTGTCTATTCCAGGTCAATCTGTCCCTGGTACTGTGCGTCCCGTGTCAGTATGTACAGTCTGTCCTGGGTCAGTGTGTCCCTGGTACAATCTGTCCTGGGTCAGTGTGTCCCTGGTACAGCCTTTCCAGGGTCAGTATGTCCCTGGTACAATCTGTCCTGGGTCAGTTTGTGCCGAGTACTGTCTGACCCAGGACAGTGTATTCTTGGTACAGTCTGTCCTGTGTCAGTGTGTCCCTAGTACAGTCTGTCCCGAGTCAGTGTATCCCTGATACGGTCAGTCGTGGGTCAGTGTGTCCCTGGTACAGTCTGTCCCGGGTCAGTGTGTCCCTGGTACAGTCTGTCCTGGGTCAGTGTGTCCCTTGTACGGTCTGTCCTGGATCAGTGTGTCCCTGGTACAGTCTGTCCCAGGTCAGTGTGTCCGTGGTACGGTCTGTCCTGGGTCGGTTTACCCTGGTACAGTCTGTCCCGGGTCAGTGTGTCTCAGGTACAGTCTGTCCCGGGTCAGTGTGTCTCAGGTACAGTCTGTCCCGGGTACAGTCTGTCCCGGGTCAGTCTGTCCTGGGTACAGTCTGTCCCAGGTCAGTCTGTCCCGGGTCAGTCTGTCCCTGGTACAGTCTGTCCCGGGTCAGTGTGTCGCCTGGTACAGTCTGTCCCGGGTCAGTGTGTCTCAGGTACGGTCTGTTCTGGGTCAGTGTGTCCCTGGTACGGTCTGTCCCGGGTCAGTCTGTCCCTGGTACAGTCTGTCCCGGGTCAGTGTGTCCTTGGTACAGTCTGTCCCGGGTCAGTGTGTCGCAGGTACAGTCTGTCCCGGGTCAGTGTGTTCCTGGTACAGTCTGTCCCGGGTCCAGTCTGTCCCGGGTCAGTCTGTCCCTGGTACAGTCTGTCCCGGGTCAGTGTGTCCCTGGTACAGTCTGTCCCGGGTACAGTCTGTCCCGGGTCAGTCTGTCCCTGGTACAGTCTGTCCCGGGTCAGTCTGTCCCTGGTACAGTCTGCCCCGGGTCAGTGTGTCCCTGGTACAGTCTGCCCCGGGTCAGTGTGTCCCTGGTACAGTCTGTCCCGGGTCAGTGTGTCCCTGGTACAGTCTGTCCCGGGTCAGTGTGTCCCTGGTACAGTCTGTCCCGGGTCAGTGTGTCCCTGGTACAGTCTGTCCCGGGTCAGTGTGTCCCTGGTACAGTCTGTCCCGGGTCAGTGTGTCCCTGGTACAGTCTGTCCCGGGTCAGTGTGTCCCTGATACAGTCTGTTCCGGGTCAGTGTGTCCCTGGTACAGTCTGTCCCGGGTCAGTGTGTCCCTGGTACAGTCTGTCCCGGGTCAGTGTGTCCCTGGTACAGTCTGTCCCGGGTCAGTGTGTCCCTGGTACAGTCTGTCCCGGGTCAGTGTGTCCCTGGTACAGTCTGCCCCGGGTCAGTGTGTCCCTGGTACAGTCTGTCCCGGGTCAGTGTGTCCCTGGTACAGTCTGTTCTGGGTCAGTGTGTCCCTGGTACAGTCTGTCCCGGGTTAGTGTGTCCCTGGTACAGTCTGCCCCGGGTCAGTGTGTCCCTGGTACAGTCTGTCCCGGGTCAGTGTGTCCCTGGTACAGTCTGTTCTGGGTCAGTGTGTCCCTGGTACAGTCTGTTCTGGGTCAGTGTGTCCCTGGTACAGTCTGCCCCAGGTCAGTGTGTCCCTGGTACAGTCTGTCCCGGGTCTGTGTGTCCCTGGTACACTCTGTCCCGGGTCAGTGTGTCCCTGGTACAGTCTGTCCCGGGTCAGTGTGTCCCTGGTACAGTCTGTCCCGGGTCAGTGTGTCCCTGGTACAGTCTGTTCTGGGTCAGTGTGTCCCTGGTACAGTCTGTCCCGGGTCAGTGTGTCCCTGGTACAGTCTGTCCCGGGTCAGTGTGTCCCTGGTACAGTCTGTCCCGGGTCAGTGTGTCCCTGGTACAGTCTGTTCTGGGTCAGTGTGTCCCTGGTACAGTCTGTCCCGGGTCAGTGTGTCCCTGGTACAGTCTGTTCTGGGTCAGTGTGTCCCTGGTACAGTCTGTTCTGGGTCAGTATTATGTTTGAAGTGAGGTCCATTTGAAGCAGTTTCCTGAGCCCCTGTAAAATGGATCCCTGAGTAAGGAGATTGCTCGGAGAGGAGGCTCCATACACCATGCATCTTTTGCTGATAATTGAATGCTTGCCCTGCGGCTTGGTGGAGGGAGCTTCCTGTCGAGGGCTGACGATAAATCCATCTCGTAGCTTAGACTGAGCTCAGGTCAGGAGCTGTGAGATTCAGTGACAGGGCCCGAGGATCTGAGTGTGGTGTTTCCAATCTGTCCCAATCTCGAGCTCGCCTGCTCTGAATCCCCCACTCCTCACACAGCCCCACAGGGACACAGCCTGTCCCACCCAGAAACAACACGCAGCACAAAAAGCCAGGGAACAGAGGAAAAAATCCTACTTATCTGTGTGGATGGTGTCAGCCTGTTCTCTCCCTCGAGTGTGGTCTGATGTGTGAAAGCTGCTTGTTCAGGCAGCTCTGAGACTCAACAGCAGGGGCTGATCGCTCAGTTCCAATCACTGGACGTCTTTGATCGTTGACCCTGCAGTCTTGGCTGGACTTTCACTAACCTTACACTAGCTGGTAACCAGCGACCCCCTCCCCTCCCTCCCCTCCCCCGTTTGCGTGCTGGAATCACTGACATACCATCATCCTGTTTGTCAGTAAACAGTGGAGGGTTCACTGAGAGTCCTGTGTACTGAGTGTCATACACAGTGTAACATCAAACCTAGAGCCTGGGAACAGTCCCTGACTAAAAAGGGGGGATTGTTCTGTTGTCGAGCAGATTCACAGAAATACGCAGAGTGTGGGATCAGTTCACAGTTGAGGATTCTCTGCGATAGGCTGGATACTGTAATCTTCGTCTAGACATGTAACTAAAAGCAGTAATCGCAGAGCTGGGATTCTGAGAGGTTCTTCCTCTCGCTCCTCGGTTACTGACCAGGTGCTGGACCACATGAGGCCGTGCTCTCTCAATTCAGGGCCTGCCTTCCAATTCTACCGAAGCACGAGATAACGAAGCCTCTCCAACCCGCACCAAGGCCCCCGAACAAGTGAGTTTCTGGAGAAACGGTTCCCGGGCAGATTTAGTTTAAAGGCGTTAATCATTCGAGACCCCAGTTCCATAAACTATTTAGATCTCCATTTAGGGTCACTGACTCTGGTTGGACAAAATCGGGGAGACTTCATCCCATCCCCTCCCCCACACTCCTCCCTCCGTCCCCTCCCCACACTCCTCCCTCAGTCCCCTCCCCACACTCCTCCCTCCGTCCCCTCCCCCGCACTCCCACCCTCAGTCCCCTCCCCCACACTCCTCCCTCAGTCCCCTCCCCCACACTCCTCCCTCAGTCCCCTCCCCCACACTCCTCCCTCAGTCCCCTCCCCCACACTCCACCCTCAGTCCCCTCCCCCACACTCCACCCTCAGTCCCCTCCCCCACACTCCTCCCTCAGTCCCCTCCCCCGCACTCCCACCCTCAGTCCCCTCCCCCACACTCCTCCCTCAGTCCCCTCCCCCACACTCCTCCCTCAGTCCCCTCCCCCACACTCCTCCCTCAGTCCCCTCCCCCACACTCCACCCTCAGTCCCCTCCCCCACACTCCTCCCTCCGTCCCCTCCCCACACTCCACCCTCAGTCCCCTCCCCCACACTCCTCCCTCAGTCCCCTCCCCCGCACTCCCACCCTCAGTCCCCTCCCCCACACTCCTCCCTCAGTCCCCTCCCCCACACTCCTCCCTCAGTCCCCTCCCCCACACTCCTCCCTCAGTCCCCTCCCCCACACTCCTCCCTCAGTCCCCTCCCCCACACTCCTCCCTCAGTCCCCTCCCCCACACTCCTCCCTCCGTCCCCTCCCCACACTCCACCCTCAGTCCCCTCCCCCACACTCCTCCCTCAGTCCCCTCCCCCGCACTCCCACCCTCAGTCCCCTCCCCCACACTCCTCCCTCAGTCCCCTCCCCCGCACTCCCACCCTCAGTCCCCTCCCCACACTCCACCCTCAGTCCCCTCCCCCACACTCCTCCCTCAGTCCCCTCCCCCGCACTCCTCCCTCAGTCCCCTCCCCACACTCCACCCTCAGTCCCCTCCCCCACACTCCACCCTCAGTCCCCTCCCCACACTCCACCCTCAGTCCCCTCCCCCACACTCCTCCCTCCGTCCTCTCCCCCACACTCCTCCCTCAGTCCACTCCCCCACACTCCTCCCTCAGTCCCCTCCCCCACACTCCTCCCTCAGTCCCCTCCCCCACACTCCTCCCTCAGTCCCCTCCCCCACACTCCTCCCTCAGTCCACTCCCCCACACTTCTCCCTCAGTCCCCTCCCCACACTCCTCCCTCAGTCCACTCCCCCACACTCCTCCCTCAGTCCACTCCCCCACACTTCTCCCTCAGTCCCCTCCCCACACTCCACCCTCAGTCCACTCCCCCACACTCCACCCTCAGTCCCCTCCCCCACACTCCTCCCTCAGTCCCCTCCCCCACACTTCTCCCTCAGTCCCCTCCCCCACACTCCCACCCTCAGTACCCTGCCCCACACTCCACCCTCAGTCCCCTCCCCCTCACTCCTCCCTCAGTCCACTCCCCCACACTCCCACCCTCCGTCCCCTCCCCCACACTCCCACCCTCAGTCCCCTCCCCCACACTCCCACCCTCAGTCCCCTCCCCCACACTCCCACCCTCAGTCCCCTCCCCCACACTCCCACCCTCAGTCCCCTCCCCCACACTCCTCCCTCAGTCCACTCCCCCACACTCCCACCCTCAGTCCCCTCCCCCACACTTCTCCCTCAGTCCCCTCCCCCACACTCCCACCCTCAGTACCCTGCCCCACACTCCACCCTCAGTCCCCTCCCCCACACTCCTCCCTCAGTCCCCTCCCCCACACTTCTCCCTCAGTCCCCTCCCCCACACTCCCACCCTCAGTACCCTGCCCCACACTCCTCCCTCAGTCCCCTCCCCCACACTCCTCCCTCAGTCCACTCCCCCACACTTCTCCCTCAGTCCCCTCCCCACACTCCACCCTCAGTCCACTCCCCCACACTCCACCCTCAGTCCCCTCCCCCACACTCCTCCCTCAGTCCCCTCCCCCACACTTCTCCCTCAGTCCCCTCCCCCACACTCCCACCCTCAGTACCCTGCCCCACACTCCACCCTCAGTCCCCTCCCCCACACTCCTCCCTCAGTCCACTCCCCCACACTCCTCCCTCAGTCCCCTCCCCCGCACTCCTCCCTCAGTCCCCTCCCCGGCTCTCCTCCCTCAGTCCCCTCCCCCGCACTCCACCCTCAGCCCCCTCCCCCACGCTCCCACCCTCAGTCCCCTCCCGCACACTCCTCCCTCAGTCCACTCCTCCCTCAGTCCGCTCCCCCTCAGTCCCCTCCCCCTCACTCCACCCTCAGTCCCCTCCCCCACACTCCTCCCTCAGTCCCCTCCCCCACACTCCCACCCTCAGTCCCCTCCCCCACACTCCACCCTCAGCCCCTCCCCCACACTCCCACCCTCCGTCCCCTCCCCCACACTCCCACCCTCAGTCCCCTCCCCCACACTCCCACCCTCAGCCACCTCCCCCACACTCCCACCCTCAGTCCCTCCCCCACACTCCTCCCTCAGTCCCTCCCCCACACTCCCACCCTCAGTCCCCTCCCCCACACTCCACCCTCAGCCCCTCCCCCACACTCCCACCCTCAGCCCCTCCCCCACACTCCCACCCTCCGTCCCCTCCCCCACACTCCCACCCTCAGTCCCCTCCCCCACACTCCCACCCTCAGCCACCTCCCCCACACTCCCACCCTCAGTCCCTCCCCCACACTCCTCCCTCAGTCCCTCCCCCACACTCCCACCCTCAGTCCCCTCCCCCACACTCCACCCTCAGCCCCTCCCCCACACTCCCACCCTCCGTCCCCTCCCCCACACTCCCACCCTCAGTCCCCTCCCCCACACTCCCACCCTCAGCCACCTCCCCCACACTCCCACCCTCAGTCCCTCCCCCACACTCCTCCCTCAGTCCCTCCCCCACACTCCCACCCTCAGTCCCCTCCCCCACACTCCCACCCTCAGTCCCCTCCCCCGCACGCCCACCCTCAGTCCCCTCCCCCACACTCCTCCCTCAGTCCCCTCCCCCGCACGCCCACCCTCAGTCCCCTCCCCCGCACTCCCACCCTCAGTCCCCTCCCCCGCACTCCCACCCTCAGTCCCCTCCCCCGCACTCCCACCCTCAGTCCCCTCCCCCGCACGCCCACCCTCAGTCCCCTCCCTCACACTCCCACCCTCAGTCCCCTCCCCCACACTCCCACCCTCAGTCCCCAACACACCATGCTCACCATCCCCTGTTTTCTCCAAACCAATTGGACAGTGAGGAGATCCTGTGTTACCCGATTGGATGAATCTTGACTGTCAGTCATACAGCCTCTTTTCCCATCGCCAATATTTTTGTAACTAATCAATGAAAGTGTTTAAAGAAAATGGAAGAAGCAATAGCAGAGTTTTGGATGAGCCCAAGTTTATGGAGGGTGGAAGGTGGGTGACTGGCCAGGAGAGGATTGGAATAGTCGAGACTGGATGTAACAATCCCTCTGTCCACACCGGGCCCTCCCTGTCCACACTGGGCCCTCCCTGTCCACACCGGGCCCTCCCTGTCCACACCGGGCCCTCCCTGTACACACCGGGCCCTCCCTGTACACACCGGGCCCTCCCTGTCCACACCGGGCCCTCCCTGTCCACACCGGGCCCTCCCTGTACACACCGGGCCCTCCCTGTACACACCGGGCCCTCCCTGTACACACCGGGCCCTCCCTGTCCACACCGGGCCCTCCCTGTACACACCGGGCCCTCCCTGTACACACCGGGCCCTCCCTGTACACACCGGGCCCTCCCTGTACACACCGGACCCATCTGTCCACACCGGGCCCTCCCTGTACACACCGGGCCCTCCCTGTACACACCGGGCCCTCCCTGTACACACCGGGCCCTCCCTGTACACACCGGGCCCTCCCTGTACACACAGGGCCCTCCCTGTACACACCGGGCCCTCCCTGTACACACAGGGCCCTCCCTGTACACACCGGGCCCGTCAATGAGGTCACGTCAGAGAACTCAGTAATGTGGATGAGGAGCTTCAGCTGCTGCTCTTTAATACCCCACCATTAATACTCGATAATACTCGTTAATACCCCACCATTAATACTCGTTAATACCCCACCATTAATACTCGTTAATACTAGTTAATACCCCACCATTAATACTCGTTAATACTCGTTAATACCCCACCATTAATACTCGTTAATACTCGTTAATACCCCACCATTAATACCAGTTAATACCCCACCGTTAATACTGGTTAATACCCCGCCGTGAATACTTGTTAATACCCCACCATTAATACTCGTTAATACACCATCGTTAATACTGGTTAATACCCCACCGTGAATACTCGTGAATACCCCACCATTAATACTGGTTAATACCCCGCCGTGAATACTCATTAATACCCCACCGTTAATAGTCATTAATCGCCCACCGTTAATACTGGTTAATACCCTGCCGTGAATACTCATTAATACCCCACCGTTAACACTGGTTAATACCCCGCCGTGAATACTTGTTAATACCCCACCATTAATCCTCGTTAATACACCATCGTTAATACTGGTTAATACCCCACCGTGAATACTCGTGAATACCCCACCATTAATACTGGTTAATACCCCGCCGTGAATACTCATTAATACCCCACCGTTAATAGTCATTAATAGCCCACCGTTAATACTGGTTAATACCCTGCCGTGAATACTCATTAATACCCCACCGTTAATACTGGTTAATACCCCGCCGTGAATACTTGTTAATACCCCACCATTAATACTCGTTAATACACCATCATTAATACTGGTTAATACCCCACCGTGAATACTCGTGAATACCCCACCATTAATACTGGTTAATACCCCGCCGTGAATACTCATTAATACCCCACCGTTAATAGTCGTTAATACCCCACCGTTAATACTGGTTAATACCCTGCCGTGAATACTCATTAATACCCCACCGTTAATACTGGTTAATACCCCACCGTTAATACTCATTAATATTTGTTAATATCCCACCGTTAATACTGGTTAATACCCCGCTGTGAATACTCGTTAATACCCCACCGTGAATACTCGTTAAAGCCCCGCCGTGAATACTCATAAATACCCCACCATTAATACTGGTTAATACCCCGCCATGAATACTCGTTAATACCCCACCATTAATACTCGTTAATACTCATTAATACCCTGCTGTTAATATTCATTAATACCCCACCGTCAATACTCATTAATACTCATTAATACCCCGCCGTTAATACTCGTTAATACCTTACCGTTAATACACATTAATATCCACCGTTAATACTCGTTAATACCCCACGGGGACTGGGTTTTATTCAAATCCTGCAGGTTAGTACCATTGTTGAGACATATGTGATTCAGGGAAGCTGAGGCTGTGCCCTGATTGGAGGAACTTTCCCCAATACTGCCTGCAGCCTCCCGTGATCTGGCTCCAGCACATTGCCTGTTTGTACCGAGTGCAAGGTTTCTGTCTGCTCTCTAACAGTGCACTCTGGGGGATGCTCAATAGCCTTCCAAATTGAACCAAATTGAAAGCCCTTTTACTTAACGATTGCTCTAGAAATGAAAAGTCTTGAGAAATGTAAATCAATATTGTGATTTTATCATTACAGTAAGTTATAGCTTTGTTCCCTTTCCTCATCATCCTCAGGAATATTCACTTCTCTTTCTGGTCATTTTTCCTCCTACACTTCTCTCCTGATTGTTACTGGGGAACAGTCCCACCATTACGGGGGAACAGTCCCACCATTACGGGGGAACAGTCCCACCATTACTGGGGAACAGTCCCACCATTACGGGGGAACAGTCCCACCATTACTGGGGAACAGTCCCACCATTACTGGGGAACAGTCCCACCGTTACTGGGGAACAGTCCCACCATTACTGGGGAACAATCCCACCATCACGGGGGAACAGTCCCACCATTACTGGAGAACAATCCCACCATTACTGGGGAACAGTCCCACCATTACTGGGGAACAGTCCCACCATTACTGGGGAACAGTCCAACCTTTACTGGGGTACAGTCCCACCGTTACTGGGGTACAGTCCCACCATTACTGGGGAACAGTCCCACCGTTACTGGAGAACAGTCCCACCGTTACTGGGGAACAGTCCCACCGTTACTGGGGAACAGTCCCACCATTACTGGGGAACAGTCCAACCTTTACTGGGGTACAGTCCCACCGTTACTGGGGTATAGTCCCACCTTTACTGGGGAACAGTCCCACCATTACTGGGGAACAGTCCCACCATTACTGGGGAACAGTCCCACCGTTACTGGGGAACAGTCCCACCGTTACTGGGGAACAGTCTCACCGTTACTGGAGAACAGTCCCACCTTTACTGGGGAACAGTCCCACCATTACAGGGGAACAGTCCCACCGTTACTGGGGAACAGTCCCACCGTTACTGGGGAACAGTCTCACCGTTACTGGGGAACAGTCTCACCGTTACTGGAGAACAGTCCCACCTTTACTGGGGAACAGTCTCACCGTTACTGGAGAACAGTCCCACCTTTACTGGGGAACAGTCCCACCATTACGGGGGAACAGTCCCACCGTTACTGGGGAACAGTCCCACCGTTACTGGGGTACAGTCCCACCGTTACTGGGGTACAGTCCCACCGTTACTGGGGAACAGTCCCACCGTTACTGGAGTAGAGTCCCAGTGTTACAGTTTCACCTTTACTGGGGAACAGTCCCACCATTACTGGGGAACAGTCCCACCGTTACTGGGGTACAGTCCCACCGTTACTGGGGTACAATCCAATCTTTACTGGGGTAGAGTCCCACCATTATTGGGGTACAGTCCCACCATTTCTGGGGTACAGTCCCACCATTACTAGGGTACAGTCCAACCTTTACTGGGGAACAGTCCCACCATTACTGGGGTACAGTCCCACCGTTACTGGGGAACAGTCCCACCATTACTGGGGTACAGTCCAACCTTTACTGGGGTACAGTCCAATCTTTACTGGGGTAGAGTCCCACCATTATTGGGGTACAGTCCCACCATTACTGGGGTACAGTCCCACCGTTACTGGAATAGAGTCCCAGTGTTACAGTTTCACCTTTACTGGGGAACAGTCCTACCATTACTGGGGAACAGTCTCACCTTTACTGGGGTACAGTCCCACTGTTACTGGGGTATAGTCCCACCGTTACTGGGGTACAGTCCCACCGTTACTGGGGTACAGTCCAACCTTTACTGGGGTGCAGTCCAATCTTTACTGGGGTAGAGTCCCACCATTATTGGGGTACAGTCCCAGTGTTACTAGGGTACAGTCCCACCATTATTAGGGTACAGTCCAACCTTTACTGGGGTACAGTCCCAGCATTGCTGGGGTAGAGTCCCACCATTATTGGGGTACAGTCCCACCATTACTAGGGTACAGTCCCACCATTACTAGGGTACAGTCCAACCTTTACTGGGGTACAGTCCAACCTTTACTGGGGTACAGTCCCAGTGTTACTGGGGTATAGTCCCACCGTTACTGGGGTACAGTCCCACTGTTACTGGGGTACAGTCCAACCTTTACTGGGGAACAGTCCCACCATTACTGGGGTACAGTCCCACTGTTACTGGGGGACAGTCCCACCATTACTGGGGTACAGTCCAACCTTTACTGGGGTACAGTCCAATCTTTACTGGGGTAGAGTCCCACCATTATTGGGGTACAGTCCCACCATTACTGGGGTACAGTCCCACCATTACTGGTGTACAGTCCCACCGTTACTGGAATAGAGTCCCAGTGTTACAGTTTCACCTTTACTGGGGAACAGTCCCACCATTACTGGGGAACAGTCTCACCTTTACTGGGGTACAGTCCCACCGTTACTGGGGTACAGTCCAACCTTTACTGGGGTGCAGTCCAATCTTTACTGGGGTAGAGTCCCACCATTATTGGGGTACAGTCCCAGTGTTACTAGGGTACAGTCCCACCATTATTAGGGTACAGTCCAACCTTTACTGGGGTATAGTCCCAGCATTGCTGGGGTAGAGTCCCACCATTATTGGGGTACAGTCCCACCATTACTAGGGTACAGTCCCACCATTACTAGGGTACAGTCCAACCTTTACTGGGGTACAGTCCAACCTTTACTGGGGTACAGTCCAACCTTTACTGGGGTACAGTCCCAGTGTTACTGGGGTATAGTCCCACCGTTACTGGGGTACAGTCCCACTGTTATTGGGGTACAGTCCAATCTTTACTGGCGTAGTGTCCCACCATTATTGGGGTACAGTCCCAGTGTTACTAGGGTACAGTCCCACCATTACTAGGGTGCAGTCCAACCTTTACTGGGGTACAGTCCCAGCGTGGCTGGGGTAGAGTCCCACCATTATTGGGGTACAGTCCCACCATTACTAGGGTACAGTCCAACCTTTACTGGGGTACAGTCCAACCTTTACTGGGGTACCGTCCAACCTTTACTGGGGTACAGTCCCAGCGTTACTGGGGTATAGTTCCACCATTGCAGCAGAACGGTCCCACCGTTAATGGGGTAGGTACGGTCCCAGCATAACTGGGGTACAGTTCCACCCTTACCATGGTACTGTCCCACCCTTACTGGGGTACAGTCTATCCTTACTGGGGTACAGTCCCACCCTTACTGGGGTACAGTCCCACCCTTACCATGGTACTGTCCCACCCTTACTGGGGTACAGTCCCACCCTTACTGGGGTACAGTCCCACCCTTACCATGGTACTGTCCCACCCTTACTGGGGTACAGTCCCACCCTTATTGGGGTACAGTCCCACCCTTACTGGGGTACAGTCCCACCCTTACTGGCGTATAGTTCCACCCATACTGGGGTACAGTTGCACCATTACAGGGGTACAGTTCCACCCTTACTGGGGTACAGTTGCTCCCTTACTGGGGTACAGTTCCACCATTACAGGGGTACAGTTCCACCATTGCAGGGGTACAGTTCCACCATTACTGGGGTACAGTTCCACCATTACTGGGGTACAGTTCCACCCTTACTGGGGTACAGTTCCACCATTACAGGGGTACAGTTCCACCCTTACTGGGGTACAGTTCCACCATTACTGGGGTACAGTTCCACCATTACAGGGGTACAGTTCCACCATTACAGGGGTACAGTTCCACCATTACTGGGGTACAGTTCCACCATTACAGGGGTACAGATCCACCCTTACTGGGGTACAGTTCCACCCTTACTGGGGTACAGTTCCACCCTTACTGGGGTACAGTTCCACCATTACAGGGGTACAGTTCCACCCTTACTGGGGTACAGTTCCACCCTTACTGGGGTACAGTTGCACCACTCATTCTCTAAATCTACTCGGATAGATGCTTCTGAGCTGATGCTTGGCTGAGAGAGAGGGTGAGTGAAGGGTGGAGAGTGAAGAGTGAAGAGTGAAGCGTGAAGAGTGGAGAGTGAAGAGTGCAGGGTGGAGAGTGCAGAGTGCAGAGTGAAGAGTAAAGAGTGAAGGGTGGAGAGTGAAAGGTGGAGAGTGAAGAGTGAAGGGTGAAGAGTGAAGGGTGGAGAGTGAAGAGTGAAGGGTGGAGAGTGAAGAGTGCAGAGTGAAGAGTGAAGGGTGGAGAGTGAAGAGTGCAGAGTGAAGAGTGAAGGGTGAAGAGTGAAGGGTGGAGAGTGAAGGGTGGAGAGTGAAGGGTGGAGAGTGAAGAGTGAAGGGTGGAGAGTGAAGGGTGGAGAGTGAAGGGTGGAGAGTGAAGAGTGAAGGGTGGAGAGTGAAGGGTGGAGAGTGAAGGGTGGAGAGTGAAGGGTGGAGAGTGAAGGGTGGGTGCTCTGATGTGTGGGTATGCTTGGATGTGTGGGGCCGTGTGCCATATCTAGAGGAAGTGCAGCTGGCAGGTGAAGGTGATGTCCTGACAAGCAGACTTCAGTGAGCACTGTCAGAGAAGGCCGTGACCTGTGAACGGATCCCGCAGTAGTTTGGCTGTCAGTAAGTGAATCGGAGAATAGGATGAGTAGAAAGTGGAGCCAAAGGTTTTCACAAATCGAGAACTATCAGCAAACCTTCCACTTCCCCCCTCCTGCTCCCTTGTACCTGTCTATCCGTCCTACTCGAGATTGTATTGGCTCCCACATCTTAGACCCCTCTCCTGGGTGAGTGCCAACTCCCCACAGGCCTGTCCTAGTCTTGAGATCGAGGTAAGCTTTCAGTAAGATGCTGTGTATGTGCTGGTTTCATCCTGTCTCCCCACACCAGCTCTCCAATTGCCAGTAAGATGAGAACTCCACACTTCAGGCCTCACTTCAAGTTTAACATTATTTAGCAAAAAGAAGCCAATCAGTATTTCTTGTATAAGACAGGTATTTATTTACAGTAGGAGGGATGTAATCTAACCTTGAGAGGACAAAATAATGACCAAAGGAACTAGCCTAACCCTTCAAAAATAACCTTTAACTATACACTGTGTCATTTTTGAATTCCTTCCCACTCTCGGAGCCCATACTGATCGAAACTGCTTCTTAGTAATTTCAAACCGATTTTACTTTCAAACTGACTGAATGTTTCTTTCGAGAAATCTCCTCATTTTAATCAGAATGGCCCTTTTTATATCGCAGAGAAGAGTTACTGGGACTTCCTGAATTTTGAATATCTGACCATTCAAATTTAGAAAGGAATTTGTCAGGAACACACAGACACGTGGGATTAGGATCACAGCCGGTCTGGAGGATAAACCTGGGCTGATTAGGTCCAACGTCCAGTTTCTGTATAACTCCACAGGGACGATTTTAACCCTACACCCCCCGTCAGGAGTTCATCCAACCTCAGCCCTCAGAGGCACTTTGAGTGTTCCTGGCAGAGGCACATCTGGTGAAAGGAGTTGTCACGACCACCTCCGGGGAATCACCTCAGCCTGGAGTCCCAAAAATCTGTCCTGATGGGATAGATACCATTTTGGCACTTAACACTCCGGCCAAACCACAGTCTTAACCCCAACCATCTGAACGTGTCTTAGAGTGCCTGGAGGACCCCCCCCCAGCGCTATTTAAAGGGACCATGCAGGATTTACAGGTTAGTTGCTGGATTATTGCTTCTGGCTGCTAATGCATTTGTAACTGATTGTGGCAGTCTCCTAGACGTGAATACTAGGACTAAGGGACAGGGCCTAAAAATTAGAGCCAGGCCATGCAGGAGTGAAGTTAGGAAATGCTTCTACATGGCATCAGCGATAAAAGGAAGAGCAAGAGAGGAGACCAAGAGCAGAGTGCAGGATCAGCGATAAAAGGAGGAGCAAGAGAGGAGAGAGGAGAGAGAGAGGAGAGAGACAGGCGCACGGGATCAGTGATTAAAGGAGGAGCAAGAGAGGAGAGAGGAGAGAGAGAGGAGAGAGGAGAGAGAGAGGAGAGAGACAGGCGCACGGGATCAGTGATAAAAGGAGGAGCAAGAGAGGAGGGAGAGAGAGAGGAGAGAGGAGAGAGAGAGGAGAGAGACAGGCGCACGGGATCAGTGATTAAAGGAGGAGCAAGAGAGGAGAGAGGAGAGAGACAGGCGCACGGGATCAGTGATAAAAGGAGGAGCAAGAGAGGAGGGAGAGAGAGAGGAGAGAGGAGAGAGAGAGGAGAGAGACAGGCGCACGGGATCAGTGATTAAAGGAGGAGTGAGAGAGGAGAGAGCGGAGTGCGGGGAGAGAGAGGAGAGAGCAGAGTGCGGGGAGAGAGAGGAATGAGCGGAGAAAGAGGAGAGTGACAGGAGCACGGGATCAGTGATAAAAGGAGGAGTGAGAGAGGAGAGAGCGGAGTGCGGGGAGAGAGAGGAGAGAGCGGAGTGCGGGGAGAGAGAGGAATGAGCGGAGAGAGAGGAGAGTGACAGGAGCACGGGATCAGTGATAAAAGGAGGAGTGAGAGAGCGGAGTGCGGGGAGAGAGAGGAGAGAGCGGAGTGCGGGGAGAGAGAGGAATGAGCGGAGTGCGGGGAGAGAGAGGAGAGAGCGGAGTGCGGGGAGAGAGAGGAATGAGCGGAGTGCGGGGAGAGAGAGGAGAGAGCGGAGTGCGGGGAGAGAGAGGAGAGAGTGGAGTGCGGGGAGAGAGAGGAGAGAGCGGAGTGCGGGGAGAGAGAGGAATGAGCGGAGTGCGGGGAGAGAGAGGAGAGAGCGGAACAGTCCCACCGTTACTGGGGAACAGTCCCACCATTACTGGGGAACAGTCCAACCTTTACTGGGGTACAGTCCCACCGTTACTGGGGTATAGTCCCACCTTTACTGGGGAACAGTCCCACCATTACTGGGGAACAGTCCCACCGTTACTGGGGAACAGTCCCACCGTTACTGGGGAACAGTCCCACCGTTACTGGGGAACAGTCTCACCGTTACTGGAGAACAGTCCCACCTTTACTGGGGAACAGTCCCACCATTACAGGGGAACAGTCCCACCGTTACTGGGGAACAGTCCCACCGTTACTGGGGAACAGTCTCACCGTTACTGGGGAACAGTCTCACCGTTACTGGAGAACAGTCCCACCTTTACTGGGGAACAGTCTCACCGTTACTGGAGAACAGTCCCACCTTTACTGGGGAACAGTCCCACCATTACGGGGGAACAGTCCCACCGTTACTGGGGAACAGTCCCACCGTTACTGGGGTACAGTCCCACCGTTACTGGGGTACAGTCCCACCGTTACTGGGGAACAGTCCCACCGTTACTGGAGTAGAGTCCCAGTGTTACAGTTTCACCTTTACTGGGGAACAGTCCCACCATTACTGGGGAACAGTCCCACCGTTACTGGGGTACAGTCCCACCGTTACTGGGGTACAATCCAATCTTTACTGGGGTAGAGTCCCACCATTATTGGGGTACAGTCCCACCATTACTGGGGTACAGTCCCACCATTACTAGGGTACAGTCCAACCTTTACTGGGGAACAGTCCCACCATTACTGGGGTACAGTCCCACCGTTACTGGGGAACAGTCCCACCATTACTGGGGTACAGTCCAACCTTTACTGGGGTACAGTCCAATCTTTACTGGGGTAGAGTCCCACCATTATTGGGGTACAGTCCCACCATTACTGGGGTACAGTCCCACCGTTACTGGAATAGAGTCCCAGTGTTACAGTTTCACCTTTACTGGGGAACAGTCCTACCATTACTGGGGAACAGTCTCACCTTTACTGGGGTACAGTCCCACTGTTACTGGGGTATAGTCCCACCGTTACTGGGGTACAGTCCCACCGTTACTGGGGTACAGTCCAACCTTTACTGGGGTGCAGTCCAATCTTTACTGGGGTAGAGTCCCACCATTATTGGGGTACAGTCCCAGTGTTACTAGGGTACAGTCCCACCATTATTAGGGTACAGTCCAACCTTTACTGAGGTACAGTCCCAGCATTGCTGGGGTAGAGTCCCACCATTATTGGGGTACAGTCCCACCATTACTAGGGTACAGTCCCACCATTACTAGGGTACAGTCCAACCTTTACTGGGGTACAGTCCAACCTTTACTGGGGTACAGTCCCAGTGTTACTGGGGTATAGTCCCACCGTTACTGGGGTACAGTCCCACTGTTACTGGGGTACAGTCCAACCTTTACTGGGGAACAGTCCCACCATTACTGGGGTACAGTCCCACTGTTACTGGGGGACAGTCCCACCATTACTGGGGTACAGTCCAACCTTTACTGGGGTACAGTCCAATCTTTACTGGGGTAGAGTCCCACCATTATTGGGGTACAGTCCCACCATTACTGGGGTACAGTCCCACCATTACTGGTGTACAGTCCCACCGTTACTGGAATAGAGTCCCAGTGTTACAGTTTCACCTTTACTGGGGAACAGTCCCACCATTACTGGGGAACAGTCTCACCTTTACTGGGGTACAGTCCCACCGTTACTGGGGTACAGTCCAACCTTTACTGGGGTGCAGTCCAATCTTTACTGGGGTAGAGTCCCACCATTATTGGGGTACAGTCCCAGTGTTACTAGGGTACAGTCCCACCATTATTAGGGTACAGTCCAACCTTTACTGGGGTATAGTCCCAGCATTGCTGGGGTAGAGTCCCACCATTATTGGGGTACAGTCCCACCATTACTAGGGTACAGTCCCACCATTACTAGGGTACAGTCCAACCTTTACTGGGGTACAGTCCAACCTTTACTGGGGTACAGTCCAACCTTTACTGGGGTACAGTCCCAGTGTTACTGGGGTATAGTCCCACCGTTACTGGGGTACAGTCCCACTGTTATTGGGGTACAGTCCAATCTTTACTGGCGTAGTGTCCCACCATTATTGGGGTACAGTCCCAGTGTTACTAGGGTACAGTCCCACCATTACTAGGGTGCAGTCCAACCTTTACTGGGGTACAGTCCCAGCGTGGCTGGGGTAGAGTCCCACCATTATTGGGGTACAGTCCCACCATTACTAGGGTACAGTCCAACCTTTACTGGGGTACAGTCCAACCTTTACTGGGGTACCGTCCAACCTTTACTGGGGTACAGTCCCAGCGTTACTGGGGTATAGTTCCACCATTGCAGCAGAACGGTCCCACCGTTAATGGGGTAGGTACGGTCCCAGCATAACTGGGGTACAGTTCCACCCTTACCATGGTACTGTCCCACCCTTACTGGGGTACAGTCTATCCTTACTGGGGTACAGTCCCACCCTTACTGGGGTACAGTCCCACCCTTACCATGGTACTGTCCCACCCTTACTGGGGTACAGTCCCACCCTTACTGGGGTATAGTCCCACCCTTACCATGGTACTGTCCCACCCTTACTGGGGTACAGTCCCACCCTTATTGGGGTACAGTCCCACCCTTACTGGGGTACAGTCCCACCCTTACTGGCGTATAGTTCCACCCATACTGGGGTACAGTTGCACCATTACAGGGGTACAGTTCCACCCTTACTGGGGTACAGTTGCTCCCTTACTGGGGTACAGTTCCACCATTACAGGGGTACAGTTCCACCATTACAGGTGTACAGTTCCACCATTACTGGGGTACAGTTCCACCATTACTGGGGTACAGTTCCACCCTTACTGGGGTACAGTTCCACCATTACAGGGGTACAGTTCCACCCTTACTGGGGTACAGTTCCACCATTACTGGGGTACAGTTCCACCATTACAGGGGTACAGTTCCACCATTACAGGGGTACAGTTCCACCATTACTGGGGTACAGTTCCACCATTACAGGGGTACAGATCCACCCTTACTGGGGTACAGTTCCACCCTTACTGGGGTACAGTTCCACCCTTACTGGGGTACAGTTCCACCATTACAGGGGTACAGTTCCACCCTTACTGGGGTACAGTTCCACCCTTACTGGGGTACAGTTGCACCACTCATTCTCTAAATCTACTCGGATAGATGCTTCTGAGCTGATGCTTGGCTGAGAGAGAGGGTGAGTGAAGGGTGGAGAGTGAAGAGTGAAGAGTGAAGCGTGAAGAGTGGAGAGTGAAGAGTGCAGGGTGGAGAGTGCAGAGTGCAGAGTGAAGAGTAAAGAGTGAAGGGTGGAGAGTGAAAGGTGGAGAGTGAAGAGTGAAGGGTGAAGAGTGAAGGGTGGAGAGTGAAGAGTGAAGGGTGGAGAGTGAAGAGTGCAGAGTGAAGAGTGAAGGGTGGAGAGTGAAGAGTGCAGAGTGAAGAGTGAAGGGTGAAGAGTGAAGGGTGGAGAGTGAAGGGTGGAGAGTGAAGGGTGGAGAGTGAAGAGTGAAGGGTGGAGAGTGAAGGGTGGAGAGTGAAGGGTGGAGAGTGAAGAGTGAAGGGTGGAGAGTGAAGGGTGGAGAGTGAAGGGTGGAGAGTGAAGGGTGGAGAGTGAAGGGTGGAGAGTGAAGGGTGGGTGCTCTGATGTGTGGGTATGCTTGGATGTGTGGGGCCGTGTGCCATATCTAGAGGAAGTGCAGCTGGCAGGTGAAGGTGATGTCCTGACAAGCAGACTTCAGTGAGCACTGTCAGAGAAGGCCGTGACCTGTGAACGGATCCCGCAGTAGTTTGGCCGTCAGTAAGTGAATCGGAGAATAGGATGAGTAGAAAGTGGAGCCAAAGGTTTTCACAAATCGAGAACTATCAGCAAACCTTCCACTTCCCCCCTCCTGCTCCCTTGTACCTGTCTATCCGTCCTACTCGAGATTGTATTGGCTCCCACATCTTAGACCCCTCTCCTGGGTGAGTGCCAACTCCCCACAGGCCTGTCCTAGTCTTGAGATCGAGGTAAGCTTTCAGTAAGATGCTGTGTATGTGCTGGTTTCATCCTGTCTCCCCACACCAGCTCTCCAATTGCCAGTAAGATGAGAACTCCACACTTCAGGCCTCACTTCAAGTTTAACATTATTTAGCAAAAAGAAGCCAATCAGTATTTCTTGTATAAGACAGGTATTTATTTACAGTAGGAGGGATGTAATCTAACCTTGAGAGGACAAAATAATGACCAAAGGAACTAGCCTAACCCTTCAAAAATAACCTTTAACTATACACTGTGTCATTTTTGAATTCCTTCCCACTCTCGGAGCCCATACTGATCGAAACTGCTTCTTAGTAATTTCAAACCGATTTTACTTTCAAACTGACTGAATGTTTCTTTCGAGAAATCTCCTCATTTTAATCAGAATGGCCCTTTTTATATCGCAGAGAAGAGTTACTGGGACTTCCTGAATTTTGAATATCTGACCATTCAAATTTAGAAAGGAATTTGTCAGGAACACACAGACACGTGGGATTAGGATCACGGCCGGTCTGGAGGATAAACCTGGGCTGATTAGGTCCAACGTCCAGTTTCTGTATAACTCCACAGGGACGATTTTAACCCTACACCCCCCGTCAGGAGTTCATCCAACCTCAGCCCTCAGAGGCACTTTGAGTGTTCCTGGCAGAGGCACATCTGGTGAGAGGAGTTGTCACGACCGCCTCCGGGGAATCACCTCAGCCTGGAGTCCCAAAAATCTGTCCTGATGGGATAGATACCATTTTGGCACTTAACACTCCGGCCAAACCACAGTCTTAACCCCAACCATCTGAACGTGTCTTAGAGTGCCTGGAGGACCCCCCCCCAGCGCTATTTAAAGGGACCATTCAGGATTTACAGGTTAGTTGCTGGATTATTGCTTCTGGCTGCTAATGCATTTGTAACTGATTGTGGCAGTCTCCTAGACGTGAATACTAGGACTAAGGGACAGGGCCTAAAAATTAGAGCCAGGCCATGCAGGAGTGAAGTTAGGAAATGCTTCTACATGGCATCAGCGATAAAAGGAGGAGCAAGAGAGGAGACCAAGAGCAGAGTGCAGGATCAGCGATAAAAGGAGGAGCAAGAGAGGAGAGAGGAGAGAGAGAGGAGAGAGACAGGCGCACGGGATCAGCGATAAAAGGAGGAGAGAGAGAGAGGAGACAGCGGAGCGCAGGATCAGTGATAAAAGCAGGAGCAAGAGAGGAGAGAGGAGAGAGAGAGGCGCACGGGATCAGCGATAAAAGGAGGAGCAAGAGAGGAGAGAGGAGAGAGACAGGCGCACGGGATCAGCGATAAAAGGAGGAGAGAGAGAGAGGAGACAGCGGAGCGCAGGATCAGTGATAAAAGCAGGAGCAAGAGAGGAGAGAGGAGAGAGAGAGGAGAGAGACAGGCGCACGGGATCAGCGATAAAAGGAGGAGAGAGAGAGAGGAGACAGCGGACTGCGGGGAGAGAGAGGAGAGAGCGGAGTGCGGGGAGAGAGAGGAGAGAGCGGAGTGCGGGGAGAGAGAGGAGAGAGCGGAGTGCAGGGAGAGAGAGGAGAGAGCGGAGTGCGGGGAGAGAGAGGAATGAGCGGAGTGCGGGGAGAGAGAGGAGAGAGCGGAGTGCAGGGAGAGAGAGGAGAGAGCGGAATGCGGGGAGAGAGAGGAGAGAGCGGAGTGCGGGGAGAGAGAGGAGACAGCGGACTGCGGGGAGAGAGAGGAGAGAGCGGAGTGCGGGGAGAGAGAGGAGAGAGCGGAGTGCGGGGAGAGAGAGGAGAGAGCGGAGTGCAGGGAGAGAGAGGAGAGAGCGGAGTGCGGGGAGAGAGAGGAGAGAGCGGAGTGCAGGGAGAGAGAGGGGAGAGCGGAGTGCGGGGAGAGAGAGGAGAGAGCGGAGTGCGGGGAGAGAGAGGAGAGAGCGGAGTGCGGGGAGAGAGAGGAGAGAGCGGAGTGCGGGGAGAGAGAGGAGAGAGCGGAGTGCGGGGAGAGAGAGGAGAGAGCGGAGTGCGGGGAGAGAGAGGAGAGAGCGGAGTGCGGGGAGAGAGAGGAATGAGCGGAGTGCGGGGAGAGAGAGGAATGAGCGGAGTGCGGGGAGAGAGAGGAATGAGCGGAGTGCGGGGAGAGAGAGGAATGAGCGGAGTGCGGGGAGAGAGAGGAATGAGCGGAGTGCGGGGTGAGAGAGGAATGAGCGGAGTGCGGGGAGAGAGAGGAGAGAGCGGAGTGCGGGGAGAGAGAGGAATGAGCGGAGTGCGGGGAGAGAGAGGAGAGAGCGGAGTGCGGGGAGAGAGAGGAATGAGCGGAGTGCGGGGAGAGAGAGGAGAGAGCGGAGTGCGGGGAGAGAGAGGAGAGAGCGGAGTGCGGGGAGAGAGAGGAATGAGCGGAGTGCGGGGAGAGAGAGGAGAGAGCGGAGTGCGGGGAGAGAGAGGAATGAGCGGAGTGCGGGGAGAGAGAGGAGAGAGCGGAGTGCGGGGAGAGAGAGGAGAGAGCGGAGTGCGGGGAGAGAGAGGAGAGAGCGGAGTGCGGGGAGAGAGAGGAGAGAGCGGAGTGCGGGGAGAGAGAGGAATGAGCGGAGTGCGGGGAGAGAGAGGAGAGAGCGGAGTGCGGGGAGAGAGAGGAGAGAGCGGAGTGCAGGGAGAGAGAGGAGAGAGCGGAGTGCGGGGTGAGAGAGGAGAGAGCGGAGTGCGGGGAGAGAGAGGAATGAGCGGAGTGCGGGGAGAGAGAGGAGAGAGCGGAGTGCGGGGTGAGAGAGGAGAGAGCGGAGTGGGGGGAGAGAGAGGAGAGAGCGGAGTGCGGGGAGAGAGAGGAATGAGCGGAGTGCGGGGAGAGAGAGGAGAGAGCGGAGTGCGGGGTGAGAGAGGAGAGAGCGGAGTGGGGGGAGAGAGAGGAGAGAGCGGAGTGCGGGGAGAGAGAGGAATGAGCGGAGTGCGGGGAGAGAGAGGAGAGAGCGGAGTGCAGGGAGAGAGAGGAGAGAGCGGAGTGCGGGGAGAGAGAGGAGAGAGCGGAGTGCGGGGAGAGAGAGGAGAGAGCGGAGTGCGGGGAGAGAGAGGAGACAGCGGAGTGCGGGGAGAGAGAGGAGAGAGCGGAGTGCGGGGAGAGAGAGGAGAGAGCGGAGTGCGGGGTGAGAGAGGAGAGAGCAGAGTGCGGGGAGAGAGAGGAGAGAGCGGAGTGCGGGGAGAGAGAGGAGAGAGCGGAGTGCAGGGAGAGAGAGGGGAGAGCGGAGTGCGGGGAGAGAGAGGAATGAGCGGAGTGCAGGGAGAGAGAGGGGAGAGCGGAGTGCGGGGAGAGAGAGGAGAGAGCGGAGTGCGGGGAGAGAGAGGAGAGAGCGGAGTGCGGGGAGAGAGAGGAGAGAGCGGAGTGCGGGGAGAGAGAGGAGAGAGCGGAGTGCGGGGAGAGAGAGGAGACAGCGGAGTGCGGGGAGAGAGAGGAGAGAGCGGAGTGCGGGGAGAGAGAGGAGAGAGCGGAGTGCGGGGAGAGAGAGGAATGAGTGGAGTGCGGGGAGAGAGAGGAATGAGCGGAGTGCGGGGAGAGAGAGGAGAGAGCGGAGTGCGGGGTGAGAGAGGAGAGAGCGGAGTGGGGGGAGAGAGAGGAGAGAGCGGAGTGCGGGGAGAGAGAGGAGAGAGCGGAGTGCGGGGTGAGAGAGGAGAGAGCGGAGTGGGGGGAGAGAGAGGAGAGAGCGGAGTGCGGGGAGAGAGAGGAGAGAGCGGAGTGCGGGGAGAGAGAGGAATGAGCGGAGTGCGGGGAGAGAGAGGAGAGAGCGGAGTGCGGGGTGAGAGAGGAGAGAGCGGAGTGCGGGGAGAGAGAGGAGAGAGCGGAGTGCGGGGAGAGAGAGGAATGAGCGGAGTGCGGGGAGAGAGAGGAGTGCGGGGAGAGAGAGGAGAGAGCGGAGTGCGGGGTGAGAGAGGAGAGAGCAGAGTGCGGGGAGAGAGAGGAGAGAGCGGAGTGCGGGGAGAGAGAGGAGAGAGCGGAGTGCGGGGAGAGAGCGGAGAGAGCGGAGTGCGGGGAGAGAGAGGAGAGAGCGGAGTGCGGGGAGAGAGAGGAGAGAGCGGAGTGCGGGGAGAGAGAGGAGAGAGCGGAGTGCGGGGAGAGAGAGGAGAGAGCGGAGTGCGGGGAGAGAGAGGAGAGAGCGGAGTGCGGGGAGAGAGAGGAGAGAGCGGAGTGCGGGGAGAGAGAGGAGAGAGCGGAGTGCAGGGAGAGAGAGGAGAGAGCGGAGTGCGGGGAGAGAGAGGAGAGAGCGGAGTGCGGGGAGAGAGAGGAGAGAGCGGAGTGCGGGGAGAGAGAGGAGACAGCGGACTGCGGGGAGAGAGAGGAGAGAGCGGAGTGCGGGGAGAGAGAGGAGAGAGCGGAGTGCAGGGAGAGAGAGGAGAGAGCGGAGTGCGGGGAGAGAGAGGAGAGAGCGGAGTGCGGGGAGAGAGAGGAGAGAGCGGAGTGCGGGGAGAGAGAGGAGAGAGCGGAGTGCGGGGAGAGAGAGGAGAGAGCGGAGTGCAGGGAGAGAGAGGAGAGAGCGGAGTGCGGGGAGAGAGAGGAGAGAGCGGAGTGCGGGGAGAGAGAGGAGAGAGCGGAGTGCGGGGAGAGAGAGGAGACAGCGGACTGCGGGGAGAGAGAGGAGAGAGCGGAGTGCGGGGAGAGAGAGGAGAGAGCGGAGTGCAGGGAGAGAGAGGAGAGAGCGGAGTGCGGGGAGAGAGAGGAGAGAGCGGAGTGCGGGGAGAGAGAGGAGAGAGCGGAGTGCGGGGAGAGAGAGGAGAGAGCGGAGTGCGGGGAGAGAGAGGAATGAGCGGAGTGCGGGGAGAGAGAGGAGAGAGCGGAGTGCGGGGAGAGAGAGGGGAGAGCGGAGTGCGGGGAGAGAGAGGAGAGAGCGGAGTGCAGGGAGAGAGAGGAGAGAGCGGAGAGAGTTGGAAAAACACCTAAAGTGATGTCAGCACAAGGGAAGGAGCTGATTGGTGAGTAGCTGGTCAGTGATCTTTTTCTGGTGAGCATTTTTTTCAAGTTTTTAAGATTATTTTTGCTAAGTTTAGTTAGTAATATGATAAATTGAGGCATGGCATGGGACCTCAGTCCCGTTGATGAACATCCTGTGCCATGTGGGAACTCCCGGACGCTTCCCGTGTCCTGAACAACCACAGGTGCAGGAAGTGTCGTCAGCTGGAGGAGCTCGAGCTCCGGGTTTCGGTGTCACTGCAGTGTATCCGCGAGGCTGAGAGTCTCGTGGACAGCACTTTTCAGGAGGTGGTCACCCCGCAGCTTGAGAGAGTGCAGGCAGAGAGGGACTGGGTGACTGCCAGACAGACAAGGATGACCTGGCAGGTGGTGCAGGAGTCCCCTGAGGGCATCTCACTCTCTAACCAGTAATCAGTTCTGAATACTGGGGGGCCAGAGGGTTCCCCTGGGGAGTGCAGCCAGAGCCAAGACCAGAGCACCGTGGGTGGCTCAGCTGTACAGGGTGGGGGAGGTGAAAGGTCAGGAGAGCGATAGTGATCGGGGATTCTATAGTTAGGGCAACAGACAGGTGTTTCTGTGTCCACAGACATGAGTCCAGGATGGTCCGTTGCCTCCCTGGTGCCAGGGTCAAGGATGTCACTGAGCGGCTGCAGAATTTTCTTGCAGGGAGGATGAACAGCCAAAGGTCGTGGTCCATATCAGAATCAACGACATGGGTAGAAAGAGGGATGAGGTCCTGCAGGCAGATTTTAAGGAGTTGGGAAAGAGATTAAGAAGCAGGACCTCAAATGTAGTAATCTCCGGATTACTCCCAATGCCACGCGCTAGTGAATATAGAAATAGGAGGATAGAGCAGATGAATGCGTGGCTGGAGAGATGGTGCAGGAGGGGGGGCTTTAGATTCCTGGGGTATTGGGACTGGTTCTGGGGGAGGTGGGACCTGTACAAACTGGACAAGTTGCACCTCAACAGGGCCGGGTCCAATATCCTCGCGGGGAGGTTTGCTAGTGCTGTGGGGGAGGGTTTAAACTAACTTGGCAGGGGGATGGGAACCTGAGCGTAGATTCAGATGGGAGAGAAGCGGAACTGGAAATAGAAGGCAGAAAATTAGTAAGTGAGTTTGGAGGGAAGAGGAAACAAAGGTTAGAAACTAGACAACAAAGGAGTTTGGCAGCGCTTAATGTTATATACCTCAATACGAGGAATGTAGTGAATAAGGCAGATGAGCTGAGGGCACAGATAGACACGTGGAAGTACGATATCTCAGCTATTACTGAAACATGGCTTAAAGAGGGGCAGGAATGGCAGCTCAATGTTCCTGTTTACAGGGTTTTCAGACGAGATAGAGAGAACATAAGAACATAAGAACATAAGAAATTGGAGCAGGAGTAGGCCAATCGGCCCCTCGAGCCTGCTCCGCCATTCAATAAGATCATGGCTGATCTGATCCCAACCACAAATCTAAAGAGAGGGGGATAAAAAAGGAGGGGGGTGGCAATATTGGTTAAAGAAATAATTATAGCTGTGAGGAGGGATGATATGTTAGGAGGATCATCAAATGAGGCCACATGGGTTGAACTGAAGAAAAAAAAGGGTCAGTCCCACTGCTGGGAGTGTACTATAGACCCCCAAACAGTCAGAGGGAGATAGAAGAGCAAATATGTAGGCAAATTTCTGAGAAGTGCAAAAACAATAGGGCAGTAATAGTAGGGGATTTCAACAACCCGAATATTAACTGGGATACAATCAGTGTGAAAGGTATAGAGCGTGCAAAATTCTTAAATTGCATTCAGGAGAACGTTTTTAGCCAGTACAGAGCAAGCCCAACAAGAGAGGGGGCAGTTCTGGATTTAGTTTTAGGGAATGAAGCTGGGCAGGTGGAAGGAGTATCAGTGGGAGAGCATTTTGGTGGCAGTGATCACAATTCAGTTAGATTTAGCATAGTTATGGAAAAGGACAAAGATAGATCAGGAGTAAAAGTTCTCAATTGGGGAAAGGCCAATTTTACTAAGCTGAGAAGTGATTTAGCAAAAGTGGACTGGAAACAGTTACTTGAAGGTAAATCAGTGTCAGAGCAGTGGGAGGCATTCAAGGGAGAGATTCAAGGGGTTCAGAGTAAACATGTTCCCACAAAGAAAAAGGGTGGGATTGACAAATCTAGAGCCCCCTGGATGACAAGGAGCATACAGGGTAAGATAAGGCAGAAAAGGGAAGCTTATGTCAGACACCGAGAGCTCAATACTGCAGAAAGCCGAGAGGAGTATAGAAAGTGCAGGGGGGAAATTAAAAAGGAAATGAGGAAAGCAAAGAGAGGGCATGAAAAAATACTGGAAAGTAAAATTAAGGAAATTAAGGAAAACCCAAAGATGGTTTATAAATACATAAAGAGCACGAGGATAACTAAGGAAAGAGTAGGGTCGATTAGAGACTAAAAAGATAACCTATGTATGGAGGTGGAAGATGTAGGTTTGGTTCTTAATGAATACTTTGCATCTATCTTCACAAAAGAGAGGGACGATACAGAGATTGTAGTTAAGGAGGAGGAGTGTGAAATATTGGATGGGATAAACATAGTGAGAGAGGAAGTATTAAGGGGATTAGCATCTTTGAAAGGAGATAAATCACCAGGCCCGGATGAAATGTATCCCAGGTTGTTAAAAGAAGCAAGGGAGGAAATAGCGGAGGCTCTGACCATCATTTTCCAATCCTCACTAGATACAGGCGTGATGCCGGAGGATTGGAGGACTGCTAACGTTGTACCGTTGATTAAAAAGGAAGAAAAGGATAAACCGAGTAATTACAGGCCAGTCAGTCTAACCTCGGTGGTGGGCAAATTATTGGAATCAATTCTAAGGGACAGTATAAGTCATCATTTAGAAAGGCACGGGTTAATCAAGGACAGTCAACATGGACTTATTAAGGGGACATCGTGTCTGACTAACCAGATTGAATTTTTTGAGGAGGTAACAAGGAGGGTCAATGAGGGTGACGCATTTTATGTAGTCTACATGGATTTTAGGAAGGCTTTTGACAAGGTCCCACATGGCAGACTGGTCAAAAAAGTAAAAGCCCATGGGATCCAAGGGAGGGTGGCAAATTGAATCCAAAATTGGCTCAGTGGCAGGAAGCAAAGGGTAATGGTCGACGGGTGTTTTTGCGACTGGAAGGCTGTTTCCAGTGGGGTCCCGCAAGGCTCAGTACTCGGTCCCTTGCTTTTTGTGATATATATTAATGATTTGGACTTGAATGTAGGGGGCTTGATCAAGAAGTTTGCAGATGATACAAAAATTGGCCGTGTGGTTGATAGTGAGGAGGAAAGCTGTAGACTGCAGGAAGATATCAATGGGTTGGTCAGGTGGGCAGAAAAGTGGCAAATGGAGTTCAATCCGGAGAAGTGTGAGGTAATGCATTTGGGGAGGGCAAACAAGGCAAGGGAATACACAATAAATGGGAGGATACTGAGAGGTGTAGAGGAAGTGAGGGACCTTGGAGTGCATGTCCACAGATCCCTGAAGGTAGCAGGACAGGTCGATAAGGCGGTTAAAAAGGCATATGGAATACTTTCCTTTATTATCCGAGGAATAGAATATAAGAGCAGGGAGGTTATGCTGGAACTGTATAAACATAGGAACAGGAGTAGGCCATTCAGCCCCTCGAGCCTGCTCCGCCATTTGATAAGATCATGGCTGATCTGTGATCTAACTCCATATACCTGCCTTTGGCCCATATCCCTTAATACCTTTGGTTGCCAAAAAGCTATCTATCTCAGATTTAAATTTAGCAATTGAGCTAGTATCAATTGCCGTTTGCGGAAGAGAGTTCCAAACTTCTACAACCCTTTGTGTGTATAAAACATTGGTTAGGCCACAGCTTGAGTACTGCGTACAGTTCTGGTCACCACATAATTGCACTAGAGAGGGTGCAGAGGAGATTTACGAGGATATTGCCAGGGCTGGAGAATTTTAGCTATGAGAAAAGATTGGATAGGCTGGGGTTGTTATCTTTGGAACAAAGGAGGCTGAGGGGAGATTTAATTGAGGTATATAAAATTATGACGGGACTAGATAGAGTGGATAGGGAGGACCTATTTCCCTGAGCAGAGAGGTCAGTGACCAGGGCATTGATTTAAAGTAATTGGTAGAAGGATTAGAGGGGAGCTCATGAAAAAAATTTTCACCCAGAGAGCGGTGGGGGTCTGGAACTCACTGCCTTAAAGGGTGGTAGAGGCAGAAACCCTCAACTTATTTAAAAAGTACTTGGACGTGCACTTGAAGTGCCGTAACCTACAGGGCTACGGACCAAGTGCTGGAAAGTGGCATTAAGCTGGATAGCTCTTTTTCGGCCAGCACGGACTAGATGGGCCGAATGGCCTCCTTCTGTGCCATAACTTTCTATGATTCTATGATACACGCAAAGAGTGGGAGAAGTTTAGAACGTTCTTCTGCAAACAGCAGTTGATGCAAGCTCAATTGTGAATTCTAAATCTGAGATTGATAGATTTCTGTGAACCAAGGGTATTAAGGGATATGGGGCTAAGACGGGTATATGGAGTTAGGTCACAGGTCCACCATGATCTCACTGAATGGTGGAACAGGCTCGAGGGGCTAAATGCCACAGCCACTTGCTGCCTCCTGTTATTCGCCTTCTTCTCCTGCAAGAAGGTGGGACCTGTGTCGGTGAGTGTCCTGCACAATGTTTGGGTGATGTGCCTGCCATGGTTGAATAGCTGCCAGCGTGTGTGTGGCCTGTGAGTTGTGGGTGTACGGCTTGCAACAGTGGTAATGTGTGAGGGTGAGAGGAAGCATCTGGTTGGAAGAGTTGAGTACTGATTGAAAGAGTTTGTTGGTATGTGGGTGATGGGGGTGTAGTGTGTGGAGCAGTGGGTGCGACTAGTGGTGCAGTTGGTAGGAGACGCCCCTTGACAGTTGACCTCACTCACCTTGACCACTCGTGTCAAATCATTGAACTCCTTCCTGCACTGCATCCATGTTGGTGGTGCTATGCACCTGGCATTGATTTCGTCCCCTACTGCCTCCCTCTGCCTCGGGAGCATGTGTCTGGAGGGCCTCTTGCCCCCCTGCGGATATAGGATGCCCCTCCTTCTGTCCACTTCTTGCACCAAGGCCTCTTGTGCATCAGCAGAGAACCTCGGTGCACGGTCTCCCGCAGGCCCGGTACAAACTCAGACCGGCAGATTGGTGGGGCCTGGTGTGCAGATTGGAAGATGTGGGATTTAGGAGTGCGCAACCTTTATTCAATGTTTTAAAATAACTCAACAGTTTATAAACACAAGGACAGGACCTGCACCTGTGTTTTACGTGTGCTTCGTCTGATCTCCGTTCAGGCTCCGTGCGGTCAAGTATCTTATATTTTGCAAATAAGAGGTACAGGCTGCCTTTAAGAGGTGTGTGCAACTCACACGATATCGGGGGCCCCCTGCTGGTGAGAAGTGCAAAGCTGGTGAGAACATCGCAGACAGGCCTGGCTCCTGCGCTGCAATCGGGTCAGTGAGGAGGCAGCACGAATCACACCTGCTGCCCGCATCGGAACTACCAGGCGCAGGTTAATCGGGCACCGTGATGCCCGTGCCCTGATTCGGGGGTTAACTGATTTAACCCCCATTAGGACAGGTGATCAAAGGCTTGGTCAAAGAGGTAGGTTTTAAGGAACATCTTAAAACAGGAGAGAGAGGTAGAGAGGCGGAGAGGTTTAGGGAGGGAATTCCAGAGTTTAGGGCCTAGGCAGCTGAAGGCACGGCCGCCAATGGTGGAGTGATTAAAATCAGGGATGCGCAAGAGGCCAGAATTGGAGGAGTGCAGAGATCTCGGAGGGTTGTAGGGCTGGAGGAGGTTACAGAGATAGGGAGGGGCGAGGGCCATGGAGGGATTTGAAAACAAGGATGAGAGTTTTAAAATCGAGGTGTTCCCGGACCAGGAGCCGATGTAGGTCAGTGAGCACAGGGTGATGGGAGAATGGGACTTGGTGTGAGTTAGGATACAGGCAGCAGAGTTTTGAATGAGCTCAAGTTTATGGAGGGTGGAAGATGGGAGGCCACTGTTAACGTGGCATTAAGGTTACCAATCCCATTTTGAGGCTGTTACCACTCCATTAACGCCAGGCAAATGGAGTCAAAATTGACCCCAAAGACCTTAGGCCAACTTAGGGAAATAAACTCTGGGAAATCCCTCTCTGACCCCAAACGCACGTTTTGCAGGACACCGGGTGGGTGATAACTCTCATTCCCACTGCCCCCACCGCTCTCCTATACCTCAAGACAGCTTCCACTCGAAGGAATGCAGAGACTCTGAGAGTATCCATGCGTTCCTCATGTTTTGGCAATCTATTCCAGAGGTGGCGACTCTCTGCGAAATGTGCACCTCCCCTCCCTCACCTTCTGGTGAAGCTTAGGCCCAAATCAGAAAATCATAAACTCACCAAATCATCAAGCACAGAGGGAGGCCAATCGGCCTGTGCTAGCTCTCTGGGAGAGCTAGCCCTTTAGTTCCATTCCTTTTTCATATATTTATCCCTTTTAAAAACTATTATTGATTCTATTTGCTCCCTGTCTCTGGGCAGGTAATCCGATTGCTAACAACCCTCTATTATTGGGTAAGGACATCAAGGGATTTGGAGCAAAGGTGGGTCAATGGGGTGAAATACAGATCAGCCGTGATCTCACTGAATGGTAGAACAGGTTTGAGGGGCGAAATGGCCGTCTCCTGTTCCGATGTTCCTCTGCGTGAAGAAAATTCTCTTTACCTCTCCCTTCATTCTTTTGCTGGTGATCTCGAATTTTGACCTCTAGCTACTGACTCACCAACCAGTGGAAACACTTCCATGGAACAGTGTCTGAAAGGGGCTTTAAGTGATAAAGTGCTGAAAGGGCCAATGGTACAGTGTCCCTGCCCCTCCCTCGCGCCCCTCCCTCGCGCCCCTCCTCTGTTTCTCTGTTGCTGAGCTGAACCTAACCTGATTCGTGATTCATGCTCATCAATGTTGATTCTTGATGCTATTTAAAGCCAGGGGCCCAGCCCAGTTTCCCCCAGTTTCTATTAGCGTAGTTACTGGCTGGCCCTGTCAAATTGCACTCTAAGTTCTATAAATGCAGGAGATAATTGTACCTCTCTGCGACAGTCGGCAAGGTTACAGATCTTCCCACGAAGCCTCCCTCCTGCAGGGGAGCAAACCTGATGGTTCTCATTCAAGGCCTCTGGCTCTCGCTCATTTTGATCTTGCTATTAAAATAAATTCAGTACATTTGTTAAATGGCTTTCGATATTTCGAGATCCCCAGAAAGGAGCAGACACACTGACCCTCCAGACCTGGCCCCTTCACTCTCAGACCCTCACTCCATCCTCACCTGAAGCCCTTCGCCCATGCTGTTCTTTTTCCCGGGGGCTGTTACTGTAATTTTGGAGGGCGTTGGAATGTTTCCCTTTGATGAAGATCACTGGACCTTCCCCAAATGCTGCTTTCCTCCAGCTGCCAATTAGGAAGCTGCCCTTAGTGTTTATGTTTTCTGCTGTGTCCATTGCTTATGCCCAAAGGGTGCGTTTGCTGCTGAAAATGTTCTCTGTCTTCATTTCATTTAATCGTAAAAGATTGTTCTGTGGCGTCATCCGAATGGTCAGGTTAAATATTCCCGAAGCTTGAGCAGTCATGATACAAAGAAACTCCACTGAAACTGTTTCTTTAAAGAATGGGGACTA
This sequence comes from Heptranchias perlo, assembly GCF_035084215.1. NCBI lineage: Eukaryota > Metazoa > Chordata > Chondrichthyes > Hexanchiformes > Hexanchidae > Heptranchias > Heptranchias perlo. The sequence continues at coordinate 51,702,748 of NC_090343.1, read as the reverse complement.
TTTCACGGGCTCCTGCCGTTCTGTCACCTCCGAGGTAATTATGGCCCAGAGCCCCTCCTGTTAGATCCCAGTACAGACCAGAGCCCCTCCTGTTAGATCCCAGTACAGACCAGAGCCCCTCCTGTTAGATCCCAGTACAATCCAGAGCCCCTCCTGTTAGATCCCAGTACAGACCAGAGCCCCTCCTGTTAGATCCCAGTACAGTCCAGAGCCCCTCCTGTTAGATCCCAGTACAATCCAGAGCCCCTCCTGTTAGATCCCAGTACAGACCAGAGCCCCTCCTGTTAGATCCCAGTACAGTCCAGAGCCCCTCCTGTTAGATCCCAGTACAGACCAGAGCCCCTCCTGTTAGATCCCAGGACAGTCCAGAGTCCCTCCTGTCAGATCCCACTACAGTCCAGAATCCCTCCTGTCAGATCCCAGTTGAGTCCAGGCCCCTCCTGTCAGATCCCAGTACAGTCCAGAGCCCCTCCTGTTATATCCCAGTACAGACCAGAGCCCCTCCTGTTAGATCCCAGTACAGTCCAGAGCCCCTCCTGTTAGATCCCAGTACAGACCAGAGCTGCTCCTGTTAGATCCCAGTGCAGTCCAGAGCCCCTCCTGTCAGATCCCAGTACAGTCCAGAGCCCCTCCTGTTAGATCCCAGTACAGACCAGAGCCGCTTCTGTTAGATCACAGTACAGTCCAGAGCCCCTCCTGTTAGATCCCAGTACAATCCAGAGTCCCTCCTGTCAGATCCCAGTACAGTCCAGAGACTCTCCTGTCAGATCCCAGTACTGTCCAGAGCACCTCCTGTTAGATCCCAGTACAGTCCAGAGCCCCTCCTGTTAGATCCCACTACAGTTCAGAGCCCCTCCTGTTAAATCCTAGTACACTCCAGAGCCCCTCCTGTCAGATCCCAGTACAGTCCAGAGCCCCTCCTGTCAGATCCCAGTACAGTCCAGCAACCCTCCTGTTAGATCCCAGTACAGTCCAGAGCCCTTCCTGTTAGATCCCAGAACAGTCCAGAGACCCTCCTGTTAGATCCCAGTACAGTCCAGAGCCCCTCCTGTCAGATCCCAGTACTGTCCAGAGACCCTCCGGTTAGATCCCAGTACAGTCCAGAGCCCCTCCTGTTAGATCCCAGTACAGTCCAGAGCCCCTCCTGTTAGATCCCAGTACAGTCCGGAGCCCCTCCTGTCAGATCCCAGTACAGTCTAGAGCCCCTCCTTCCAGATCCCAGTTCAGTCCAGGCCCCTCCTGTCAGATCCCAGCACAGTCCAGGGCCCCTCCTGTCAAATCCCAGTACAGTCCAGAGCCCTCTCCTGTCAGATCCCAGTACAGTCCAGAGCCCCTCCTGTTAGATCCCAGTACAGTCCAGAGCCCCTCCTGTTAGATCCCAGTACAGACCAGAGCCGCTCCTGTTAGATCCCAGTACAGTCCAGAGCCCCTCCTGTCAGATCCCAGTACAGTCCAGAGCCCCTCCTGTTAGATCCCAGTACAGTCCAGAGCCCCTCCTGTCAGATCGCAGTACAGTCCAGAGTCCCTCCTGTCAGATCCCAGTACAGTCCAGAGCCTCTCCTGTCAGATCCCAGTACTGTCCAGAGCCCCTCCTGTTAGATCCCAGTACAGTCCAGAGGCCCCCCTGTCAAATCCCAGTACAGCCCAGAGCCCCTCCTGTCAGCTCCCAGGAGAGTCCAGAGTCCCTCCTGTCAGATCCCAGTACAGTCCAGGGCCCCTCCTGTCAGATCCCAGTACAGTCCAGAGCCCCCTCCTGTCAAATCCCAGTACAGCCCAGAGCCCCTCCTGTCAGCTCCCAGTCGAGTCCAGAGTCCCTCCTGTCAGATCCCACTGCAGTCCAGGGCCCCTCCTGTCAAATCCCAGTACAGTCCAGAGTCCCTCCTGTCAGATCCCAGTACAGTCCAGAGCCTCTCCTGTCAGATCCCAGTACTGTCCAGAGCCCCTCCTATTAGATCCCAGTACAGTCCAGAGCCCCTTCTGTTAGATCCCAGCACAGAGCAGAGCCCCTCCTGTTAGATCCCAGTACAGTCCAGAGCCCCTCCTGTTAGATCCCAGTACAGTCCAGAGCCCCTCCTGTCAGATCGCAGTACAGTCCAGAGTCCCTCCTGTCAGATCCCAGTACAGTCCAGAGCCTCTCCTGTCAGATCCCAGTACTGTCCAGAGCCCCTCCTGTTAGATCCCAGTACAGTCCAGAGCCCCTTCTGTTAGATCCCAGCACAGAGCAGAGCCCCTCCTGTTAGATCCCAGTACAATCCAGAGCCCCTCCTGTTAGATCCCAGTACAGTCCAGAGCCCCTTCTGTTAGATCCCAGCACAGAGCAGAGCCCCTCCTGTTAGATCCCAGTACAATCCAGAGCCCCTCCTGTTAGATCCCAGTACAATCCAGAGCCCCACCTGTTAGATCCCCGTACAGTCCAGAATCCCCCCTGTTAGATCCTAGTACACTCCAGAGCCCCTCCTGTCAGATCCCAGTACAGAGCAGAGCCCCTCCTGTCAGATCCCAGTACAGTCCAGCAACCCTCCTGTCAGATCCCAGTACAGTCCAGAGCCCCTCCTGTTAGATCCCAATACAACTCAGAGCCCCTCCTGTTAGATCCCAGTACAGTCCAGAGCCCCTCCTGTCAGATCCTAGTACAGTGTAAAATTGCCCAGGTATATCCTGTCCACAAAAAGCAGGACAAATCCAATCCGGCCAATTACCGCCCCATCAGTCTACTCTCAATCATCAGCAAAGTGATGGAAGGTGTCATCGACAGTGCTATCAAGCGGCACTTACTCACCAATAACCTGCTCAGTTTGGGTTCCGCCAGGACCACTCGGCTCCAGACCTCATTACAGCGTTGGTCCAAACATGGACAAAAGAGCTGAATTCCGGAGGTGAGGTGAGAGTGACTGCCCTTGACATCAAGGCAGCATTTGACCGAGTGTGGCACCAAGAAGCCTTGGTAAAATTGAAGTCCATGGGAATCAGGGGGAAAACTCTCCAGTGGCTGGAGTCATACCTAGCACAAAGGAAGATGGTAGTGGTTCTTGGAGGCCAATCGTCTCAGCCCCAGGGCATTGCTGCAGGAGTTCCTCAGGGCAGTGTCCTAGGCCCAACCATCTTCAGCTGCTTCATCAATGACCTTCCCTCCATCATAAGGTCAGAAATGGGGATGTTCGCTGATGACTGCACAGTGTTCAGGTCCATTCGCAACCCCTCAGATAATGAAGCAGTCCGAGCCCACATGCAGCAAGACCTGGACAACATCCAGGCTTGGGCTGATAAGTGGCAAGTAACATTCGCGCCAGATAAGTGCCAGGCAATGACCATCTCCAACAAGAGAGAGTCCAACCACCTCCCCTTGACATTCAACGGCATTACCATCGCCAAATCCCCCACCATCAACATCCTGGGGGTCACCATTGACCAGAAACTTAACTGGACCAGCCATATAAATACTGTGGCGACGAGAGCAGGTCAGAGGCTGGGTATTCTGCGGCGAGTGACTCACCTCCTGACTCCCCAAAGCCTTTCCACCATCTACAAGGCACAAGTCAGGAGTGTGATGGAATACTCTCCACTTGCCTGGATGAGTGCAGCTCCAACAACACTCAAGAAGCTCGACAACATCCAAGATAAAGCAGCCCGCTTGATTGGCACCCCATCCACCACCCTAAATATTCACTCCCTTCACCACCGGCGCACTGTGGCTACAGTGTGTACCATCCACAGGATGCACTGCAGCAACTCGCCAAGGCTTCTTCGACAGCACCTCCCAAACCCGCGACCTCTACCACCTAGAAGGACAAGAGCAGCAGGTACATGGGAACAACACCACCTGCACGTTCCCCTCCAAGTCACACACCATCCTGACTTGGAAATATATCGCCGTTCCTTCATCGTCGCTGGGTCAAAATCCTGGAACTCCCTTCCTAACAGCACTGTGGGAGAACCGTCACCACACGGACTGCAGCGGTTCAAGAAGGCGGCTCACCACCACCTTCTCGAGGGCAATTAGGGATGGGCAATAAATGCTGGCCTCGCCAGCGACGGCCACATCCCGTAAACGAATAAAAAAAAGAGTCCAGAGTCCCTCCTGTCGGATCCAAGTTGAGTCCAGGCCCCTCCTGTCAGATCCCAGTTGAGTCCAGGCCCCTCCTGTCAGATCCCAGTACAGACCGGAGCCCCTCCTGTTAGATCCCAGTACAGTCCAGAGCCCCTCCTGTTAGATCCCAGTGCAGTCCAGAGCCCCTCCTGTTAGATCCCAGTGCAGTCCAGAGCCCCTCCTGTTAGATCCCAGTACAGTCCAGAGCCCCTCCTGTCAGATCCCAGGACAGTCCAGAGCCATTCCTGTTAGATCCCAGTACAGTCCAGAGCCCCTCCTGTCAGATCCCAGTACAGTCCAGAGCTTCTCCTGTCAGATCCCAGTACAATCCAGAGCCCCTCCTGTCAGATCCCAGTACAGTCCAGAGCCCCTCCTGTCAGATCCCAGTAGAGTCCAGAGCCCCTCCTGTCGGATCCCAGTTGAGTCCAGAGCCCCTCCTGTTAGATCCCAGTACAGTCCAGAGCCCCTCCTGTTAGATCCCAGTACAGACCAGAGCCCCTCCTGTTAGATCACAGTACAGTCCAGAGCCCCTCCTGTCAGATCCCAGTACAGTCCAGAGCCCTTCCTGTTAGATCCCAGTACAGTCCAGAGCCCCTCCTGTCAGATCCCAGTACAGTCCAGAGCCTCTTCTGTCAGATCCCAGTACAGTCCAGCGCCCCTCCTGTTAGATCCCAGTACAGTCCAGAGCCCCTCCTGTCAGATCCCACTACAGTCCAGAGACCCTCCTGTTAGATCCCAGTACAGTCCAGAGCCCTTCCTGTTAGATCCCAGTACAGTCCAGAGCCCGTCCTGTCAGATCCCAGTACAGTCCAGAGCCCCTCCTGTCAGATCCCAGTACTGTCCAGAGACCCTCCGGTTAGATCCCAGTACAGTCCAGAGCCCCTCCTGTTAGATCCCAGTACAGACCAGAGCCCCTCCTGTTAGATCCCAGTACAGACCAGAGCCCCTCCTGTTAGATCCTGGAACAGTCCAGAGACCCTCCTGTTAGATCCCAGTACAGTCCAGAACCTCTCCTGTCAGATCCCAGTACTGTCCAGAGACCCTCCGGTTAGATCCCAGTACAGTCCAGAGCCCCTCCTGTTAGATCCCAGTACAGTCCAGAGCCCCTCCTGTTAGATCCCAGTACAGTCCAGAGCCCCTCCTGTCAGATCCCAGTACAGTCTGGAGCCCCTCCTGTCAGATCCCAGTTCAGTCCAGGCCCCTCCTGTCAGATCCCAGTACAGTCCAGGGCCCCTCCTGTCAAATCCCAGTACAGTCCAGAGCCCTCTCCTGTCAGATCGCAGTCCAGTCCAGAGCCCTCTCCTGTCAGATCCCAGTACAGTCCAGCAAAACCTCCTGTCAGATCCCAGTACAGTCCAGAGCCCATCCTGTTAGATCCTAGTACAGACCAGAGCCCCTCCTGTTAGATCCCAGTACAGTCCAGAGCCCATCCTGTTAGATCCCAGTACAGTCCAGAGCCCCTCCTGTCAGATCCCAGTACAGTCCAGAGACCCTCCGGTTAGATCCCGGTACAGTCCAGAGCCCCTCCTGTCAGATCCCAGTTCAGTCCAGAGCCCCTCCTGTCAGATCCCAGTACAGTCCAGAGCCCCTCCTGTCAGATCCCAGTACAGTCCAGAGCCCCTCCTGTCGGATCCCAGTTGAGTCCAGAGCCCCTCCTGTTAGATCCCAGTTACAGTCCAGAGCCCCTCCTGTTAGATCCCAGTACAGACCAGAGCCCCTCCTGTTAGATCCCAGTACAGTCCAGAGCCCCTCCTGTCAGATCCCAGTACAGTCCAGAGCCCTTCCTGTTAGATCCCAGTACAGTCCAGAGCCCCTCCTGTCAGATCCCAGTACAGTCCAGAGCCCTTCCTGTTAGATCCCAGTACAGTCCAGAGCCCCTCCTGTCAGATCCCAGTACTGTCCAGATACCCTCCGGTTAGATCCCAGTACAGTCCAGAGCCCCTCCTGTCAGATCCCAGTACAGTCTGGAGCCCCTCCTGTCAGATCCCAGTTCAGTCCAGGGCCCCTCCTGTCAAATCCCAGTACAGTCCAGAGCCCACTCCTGTCAGATCCCAGTCCAGTCCAGAGCCCTCTCCTGTCAGATCCCAGTACAGTCCAGAGCCCTCTCCTGTCAGATCCCAGTGCAGTCCAGCAACCCTCCTGTCAGATCCCAGTACAGCCCAGAGCCCATCCTGTTAGATCCCAGTACAGTCCGGAGCCCCTCCTGTTCGATCCCAGTGCAGACCAGAGCCGCTCCTGTTAGATCCCAGTACAGTCCAGAGCCCCTCCTGTCAGATCCCAGTACAGTCCAGAGCCCCTTCTGTCAGATCGCAGTACAATCCAGAGCCTCTCCTGTCAGATCCCAGTACAGTCCAGAGCCCCTCCTGTTAGATCCCAGCACAGACCAGAGCCCCTCCTGTTAGATCCCAGTGCAGTCCAGAGCCCCTCCTGTTAGATCCCAGTGCAGTCCAGAGCCCCTCCTGTTCGATCCCAGTACAGTCCAGAGCCCCTCCTGTCAGATCCCAGGACAGTCCAGAGCCATTCCTGTTAGATCCCAGTACAGTCCAGAGCCCCTCCTGTCAGATCCCAGTACAGTCCAGAGCTTCTCCTGTCAGATCCCAGTACAGTCCAGAGCCCCTCCTGTCAGATCCCAGTACAGTCCAGAGCCCCTCCTGTCAGATCCCAGTACAGTCCAGAGCCCCTCCTGTCAGATCCCAGTACAGTCCAGAGCCCCTCCTGTCAGATCCCACTACAGTCCAGAGACCCTCCTGTTAGATCCCAGTACAGTCCAGAGCCCTTCCTGTTAGATCCCAGTACAGTCCAGAGCCCGTCCTGTCAGATCCCAGTACAGTCCAGAGCCCCTCCTGTCAGATCCCAGTACTGTCCAGAGACCCTCCGGTTAGATCCCAGTACAGTCCAGAGCCCCTCCTGTTAGATCCCAGTACAGACCAGAGCCCCTCCTGTTAGATCCCAGTACAGACCAGAGCCCCTCCTGTTAGATCCTGGAACAGTCCAGAGACCCTCCTGTTAGATCCCAGTACAGTCCAGAACCTCTCCTGTCAGATCCCAGTACTGTCCTGAGACCCTCCGGTTAGATCCCAGTACAGTCCAGAGCCCCTCCTGTTAGATCCCAGTACAGTCCAGAGCCCCTCCTGTTCGATCCCAGTACAGTCCAGAGCCCCTCCTGTCAGATCCCAGTACAGTCTGGAGCCCCTCCTGTCAGATCCCAGTTCAGTCCAGGCCCCTCCTGTCAGATCCCAGTACAGTCCAGGGCCCCTCCTGTCAAATCCCAGTACAGTCCAGAGCCCTCTCCTGTCAGATCCCAGTCCAGTCCAGAGCCCTCTCCTGTCAGATCCCAGTACAGTCCAGCAACCCTCCTGTCAGATCCCAATACAGTCCAGAGCCCATCCTGTTAGATCCCAGTACAGTCCAGAGCACATCCTGTTAGATCCCAGTACAGTCCAGAGCCCATCCTGTTACATCCCAGTACAGTCCAGAGCCCCTCCTGTCAGATCCCAGTGCAGTCCAGAGGCCCTACTGTCAGATCCCAGTACAGTCCAGAGACCCTCCGGTTAGATCCCAGTACATTCCAGAGCCCCTCCTTTCAGATCCCAGTTCAGTCCAGAGCCCTCTCCTGTCAGATCCCAGTCCAGTCCAGAGCCCTCTCCTGTCAGATCCCAGTGCAGTCCAGAGCCCTCTCCTGTCAGATCCCAGTACAGTCCAGAGCCCTCTCCTGTCAGATCCCAGTCCAGTCCAGAGCCCTCTCCTGTCAGATCCCAGTGCAGTCCAGCAACCCTCCTGTCAGATCCCAGTACAGTCCAGAGCCCCTCCTGTTAGATCCCAGCACAGATCAGAGCCCCTCCTGTTAGATCCCAGTGCAGTCCAGAGCCCCTCCTGTTAGATCCCAGTGCAGTCCAGAGCCCCTCCTGTTCGATCCCAGTACAGTCCAGAGCCCCTCCTGTCAGATCCCAGGACAGTCCAGAGCCATTCCTGTTAGATCCCAGTACAGTCCAGAGCCCCTCCTGTCAGATCCCAGTACAGTCCAGAGCTTCTCCTGTCAGATCCCAGTACAGTCCAGAGCCCCTCCTGTCAGATCCCAGTACAGTCCAGAGCCCCTCCTGTCAGATCCCAGTACAGTCCAGAGCCCCTCCTGTCAGATCCCAGTACAGTCCAGAGCCCTTCCTGTTAGATCCTAGTACAGTCCAGAGCCCCTCCTGTCAGATCCCAGTACAGTCCAGAGCCCTTCCTGTTAGATCCCAGTACAGTCCAGAGCCCCTCCTGTCAGAACCCAGTACAGTCCAGAGCCTTTTCTGTCAGATCCCAGTACAGTCCAGCGCCCCTCCTGTTAGATCCCAGTACAGTCCAGAGCCCCTCCTGTCAGATCCTACTACAGTCCAGAGACCCTCCTGTTAGATCCCAGTACAGTCCAGAGCCCTTCCTGTTAGATCCCAGTACAGTCCAGAGCCCGTCCTGTCAGATCCCAGTACAGTCCAGAGCCCCTCCTGTCAGATCCCAGTACTGTCCAGAGACTCTCCGGTTAGATCCCAGTACAGTCCAGAGCCCCTCCTGTTAGATCCCAGTACAGACCAGAGCCCCTCCTGTTAGATCCCAGTACAGACCAGAGCCCCTCCTGTTAGATCCTGGAACAGTCCAGAGACCCTCCTGTTAGATCCCAGTACAGTCCAGAACCTCTCCTGTCAGATCCCAGTACTGTCCAGAGACCCTCCGGTTAGATCCCAGTACAGTCCAGAGCCCCTCCTGTTAGATCCCAGTACAGTCCAGAGCCCCTCCTGTTAGATCCCAGTACAGTCCAGAGCCCCTCCTGTCAGATCCCAGTACAGTCTGGAGCCCCTCCTGTCAGATCCCAGTTCAGTCCAGGCCCCTCCTGTCAGATCCCAGTACAGTCCAGGGCCCCTCCTGTCAAATCCCAGTACAGTCCAGAGCCCTCTCCTGTCAGATCCCAGTCCAGTCCAGAGCCCTCTCCTGTCAGATCCCAGTACAGTCCAGCAACCCTCCTGTCAGATCCCAATACAGTCCAGAGCCCCTCCTGTCAGATCCCAGTACAGTCCAGAGCCCATCCTGTTACATCCCAGTACAGTCCAGAGCCCCTCCTGTCAGATCCCAGTGCAGTCCAGAGGCCCTACTGTCAGATCCCAGTACAGTCCAGAGACCCTCCGGTTAGATCCCAGTACAGTCCAGAGCCCATCCTGTTAGATCCCAGTACAGTCCAGAGCCCCTCCTGTTACATCCCAGTACAGTCCAGAGCCCCTCCTGTCAGATCCCAGTGCAGTCCAGAGGCCCTACTGTCAGATCCCAGTACAGTCCAGAGACCCTCCGGTTAGATCCCAGTACAGTCCAGAGCCCCTCCTTTCAGATCCCAGTTCAGTCCAGAGCCCTCTCCTGTCAGATCCCAGTCCAGTCCAGAGCCCTCTCCTGTCAGATCCAAGTACAGTCCAGAGCCCTCTCCTGTCAGATCCCAGTACAGTCCAGAGCCCTCTCCTGTCAGATCCCAGTCCAGTCCAGAGCCCTCTCCTGTCAGATCCCAGTGCAGTCCAGCAACCCTCCTGTCAGATCCCAGTACAGTCCAGAGCCCATCCTGTTAGATCCCAGTACAGTCCAGAGCCCCTCCTGTTAGATCCCAGTGCAGACCAGAGCCGCTCCTGTTAGATCCCAGTACAGTCCAGAGCCCCTCCTGTTAGATCCCAGTGCAGACCAGAGCCGCTCCTGTTAGATCCCAGTACAGTCCAGAGCCCCTCCTGTCAGATCACAGTACAGTCCAGAGCCCCTCCTGTTAGATCCCAGCACCGACCAGAGCCCCTCCTGTTTGATCCCAGTACAGTCCAGAGCCCCTCCTGTCAGATCCCAGTACAGTCCAGAGACCCTCCGATTAGATCCCAGTACAGTCCAGAGCCCCTCCTGTCAGATCCCAGTACAATTCAGAGCCTCTCCTGTCAGATCCCAGTTCAGTCCAGAGCCCCTCCTGTCAGATCCCAGTACAGTGCAGAGCCCCTCCTGTCAGATACCAGTACAGTCTGGAGCCCCTCCTGACAGATCCCAGTTCAGTCCAGGCCACTCCTCTCAGATCCCAGTACAATCCAGAGCCCTCCTGTCGGATCCCATTACAGCCCAGAGCCCCTCCTGTCAGATCCCAGTACAGTCCAGACACCCTCCTCTCAGATCCCAGTCCAACCCAGAGCCCTCCTGTCGGATCCCATTAGAGCCCAGAGCCCCTCCTGTCAGATCCCAGTACAGTCCAGGGCCCCCTCCTGTCAAATCCCAGTACAGTCCAGAGACCCCCTTGTCAAATCCCAGTACAGCCCAGAGCCCCTCCTGTCGGATCCCAGTTGAGTCCAGAGCCCCTCCTGTTAGATCCCAGTACAGTCCAGAGCCCCTCCTGTTAGATCCCAGTACAGACCAGAGCCCCTCCTGTTAGATCCCAGTACAGTCCAGAGCCCCTCCTGTCAGATCCCAGTACAGTCCAGAGCCCTTCCTGTTAGATCCCAGTACAGTCCAGAGCCCCTCCTGTCAGATCCCAGTACAGTCCAGAGCCTCTTCTGTCAGATCCCAGTACAGTCCAGCGCCCCTCCTGTTAGATCCCAGTACAGTCCAGAGCCACTCCTGTCAGATCCCACTACAGTCCAGAGACCCTCCTGTTAGATCCCAGTACAGTCCAGAGCCCTTCCTGTAAGATCCCAGTACAGTCCAGAGCCCGTCCTGTCAGATCCCAGTACAGTCCAGAGCCCCTCCTGTCAGATCCCAGTACTGTCCAGATACCCTACGGTTAGATCCCAGTACAGTCCAGAGCCCCTCCTGTTAGATCCCAGTACAGTCCAGAGCCCCTCCTGTTAGATCCCAGTACAGTCCAGAGCCCCTCCTGTCAGATCCCAGTACAGTCTGGAGCCCCTCCTGTCAGATCCCAGTTCAGTCCAGGGCTCCTCCTGTCAAATTCAAGTACAGTCCAGAGCCCTCTCCTGTCAGATCCCAGTACAGTCCAGAGCCCTCTCCTGTCAGATCCCAGTGCAGTCCAGCAACCCTCCTGTCAGATCCCAGTACAGTCCAGAGCCCATCCTGTTAGATCCCAGTACAGTCCAGAGCCTCTCCTGTCAGATCACAGTACAGTCCAGAGCCCCTCCTGTCAGATCCCAGCACCGACCAGAGCCCCTCCTGTTCGATCCCAGTACAGTCCAGAGCCCCTCCTGTCAGATCCCAGTACAGTCCAGAGCCCCTCCTGTCAGATCCCAGCACCGACCAGAGCCCCTCCTGTTCGATCCCAGTACAGTCCAGAGACTCTCCTGTCAGATCCCACTACAGTCCAGAGACCCTCCGATTAGATCCCAGTACAGTCCAGAGCCCCTCCTGTCAGATCGCAGTACAGTCCAGAGCCCCTCCTCTCAGATCCCAGTCCAACCCAGAGCCCTCCTGTCGGATCCCATTAGAGCCCAGAGCCCCTCCTGTCAGATCCCAGTACAGTCCAGGGCCCCCTCCTGTCAAATCCCAGTACAGTCCAGAGACCCCCTTGTCAAATCGCAGTACAGCCCAGGGCCCCTCCTGTCAGCTCCAAGTAGAGTCCAGAGTCCCTCCTGTCAGATCCCAGTACAGTCCAGGGCCCCTCCTGTCAGATCCCAGTACAGTCCAGAGCCCCCTCCTGTCAAATCCCAGTACAGCCCAGAGCCCCTCCTGTCAGCTCCCAGTCGAGTCCAGAGTCCCTCCTGTCAGATCCCAGTACAGTCCAGGGCCCCTCCTGTCAAATCCCAGTACAGTCCAGAGCCCCCTCCTGTCAAATCCCAGTACAGTCCAGAGCCCCCCCCTGTCAAATCCCAGTACAGCCCAGAGCCCCTCCTGTCAGCCCACACTAGAGTCCAGAGTCACTCCTGTCAGATCCCAGTACAGTCCAGAGCCTCTCCTGTCAGATCCCAGTACTGTCCAGAGCCCCTCCTGTTAGATCCCAGTACAGTCCAGAGCCCCTTCTGTTAGATCCCAGCACAGAGCAGAGCCCCTCCTGTTAGATCCCAGTACAGTCCAGAGCCCCTCCTGTTAGATCCCAGTACAGTCCAGAGCCCCTCCTGTCAGATCGCAGTACAGTCCAGAGTCCCTCCTGTCAGATCCCAGTACAGTCCAGAGCCTCTCCTGTCAGATCCCAGTACTGTCCAGAGCCCCTCCTGTTTGATCCCAGTACAGTCCAGAGCCCCTTCTGTTAGATCCCAGCACAGAGCAGAGCCCCTCCTGTTAGATCCCAGTACAATCCAGAGCCCCTCCTGTTAGATCCCAGTACAGTCCAGAGCCCCTTCTGTTAGATCCCAGCACAGAGCAGAGCCCCTCCTGTTAGATCCCAGTACAATCCAGAGCCCCTCCTGTTAGATCCCAGTACAATCCAGAGCCCCTCCTGTTAGATCCCCGTACAGTCCAGAATCCCCCCTGTTAGATCCTAGTACACTCCAGAGCCCCTCCTGTCAGATCCCAGTACAGAGCAGAGCCCCTCCTGTCAGATCCCAGTACAGTCCAGCAACCCTCCTGTCAGATCCCAGTACAGTCCAGAGCCCCTCCTGTTAGATCCCAATACAACTCAGAGCCCCTCCTGTTAGATCCCAGTACAGTCCAGAGCCCCTCCTGTCAGATCCTAGTACAGTGTAAAATTGCCCAGGTATATCCTGTCCACAAAAAGCAGGACAAATCCAATCCGGCCAATTACCGCCCCATCAGTCTACTCTCAATCATCAGCAAAGTGATGGAAGGTGTCATCGACAGTGCTATCAAGCGGCACTTACTCACCAATAACCTGCTCAGTTTGGGTTCCGCCAGGACCACTCGGCTCCAGACCTCATTACAGCGTTGGTCCAAACATGGACAAAAGAGCTGAATTCCGGAGGTGAGGTGAGAGTGACTGCCCTTGACATCAAGGCAGCATTTGACCGAGTGTGGCACCAAGAAGCCTTGGTAAAATTGAAGTCCATGGGAATCAGGGGGAAAACTCTCCAGTGGCTGGAGTCATACCTAGCACAAAGGAAGATGGTAGTGGTTCTTGGAGGCCAATCGTCTCAGCCCCAGGGCATTGCTGCAGGAGTTCCTCAGGGCAGTGTCCTAGGCCCAACCATCTTCAGCTGCTTCATCAATGACCTTCCCTCCATCATAAGGTCAGAAATGGGGATGTTCGCTGATGACTGCACAGTGTTCAGTTCCATTCGCAACCCCTCAGATAATGAAGCAGTCCGAGCCCACATGCAGCAAGACCTGGACAACATCCAGGCTTGGGCTGATAAGTGGCAAGTAACATTCGCGCCAGATAAGTGCCAGGCAATGACCATCTCCAACAAGAGAGAGTCCAACCACCTCCCCTTGACATTCAACGGCATTACCATCGCCAAATCCCCCACCATCAACATCCTGGGGGTCACCATTGACCAGAAACTTAACTGGACCAGCCATATAAATACTGTGGCGACGAGAGCAGGTCAGAGGCTGGGTATTCTGCGGCGAGTGACTCACCTCCTGACTCCCCAAAGCCTTTCCACCATCTACAAGGCACAAGTCAGGAGTGTGATGGAATACTCTCCACTTGCCTGGATGAGTGCAGCTCCAACAACACTCAAGAAGCTCGACAACATCCAAGATAAAGCAGCCCGCTTGATTGGCACCCCATCCACCACCCTAAATATTCACTCCCTTCACCACCGGCGCACTGTGGCTACAGTGTGTACCATCCACAGGATGCACTGCAGCAACTCGCCAAGGCTTCTTCGACAGCACCTCCCAAACCCGCGACCTCTACCACCTAGAAGGACAAGAGCAGCAGGCACATGGGAACAACACCACCTGCACGTTCCCCTCCAAGTCACACACCATCCCGACTTGGAAATATATCGCCGTTCCTTCATCGTCGCTGGGTCAAAATCCTGGAACTCCCTTCCTAACAGCACTGTGGGAGAACCGTCACCACACGGACTGCAGCGGTTCAAGAAGGCGGCTCACCACCACCTTCTCAAGGGGCAATTAGGGATGGGCAATAAATGCTGGCCTCGCCAGCTACGCCCACATCCCGTAAACGAATAAAAAAAAGAGTCCAGAGTCCCTCCTGTCGGATCCAAGTTGAGTCCAGGCCCCTCCTGTCAGATCCCAGTTGAGTCCAGGCCCCTCCTGTCAGATCCCAGTACAGACCGGAGCCCCTCCTGTTAGATCCCAGTACAGTCCAGAGCCCCTCCTGTTAGATCCCAGTGCAGTCCAGAGCCCCTCCTGTTAGATCCCAGTGCAGTCCAGAGCCCCTCCTGTTAGATCCCAGTGCAGTCCAGAGCCCCTCCTGTTAGATCCCAGTACAGTCCAGAGCCCCTCCTGTCAGATCCCAGGACAGTCCAGAGCCATTCCTGTTAGATCCCAGTACAGTCCAGAGCCCCTCCTGTTAGATCCCAGTGCAGTCCAGAGCCCCTCCTGTTAGATCCCAGTGCAGTCCAGAGCCCCTCCTGTTAGATCCCAGTACAGTCCAGAGCCCCTCCTGTCAGATCCCAGGACAGTCCAGAGCCATTCCTGTTAGATCCCAGTACAGTCCAGAGCCCCTCCTGTCAGATCCCAGTACAGTCCAGAGCTTCTCCTGTCAGATCCCAGTACAATCCAGAGCCCCTCCTGTCAGATCCCAGTACAGTCCAGAGCCCCTCCTGTCAGATCCCAGTAGAGTCCAGAGCCCCTCCTGTCGGATGCCAGTTGAGTCCAGAGCCCCTCCTGTTAGATCCCAGTACAGTCCAGAGCCCCTCCTGTTAGATCCCAGTACAGACCAGAGCCCCTCCTGTTAGATCCCAGTACAGTCCAGAGCCCCTCCTGTCAGATCCCAGTACAGTCCAGAGCCCTTCCTGTTAGATCCCAGTACAGTCCAGAGCCCCTCCTGTCAGATCCCAGTACAGTCCAGAGCCTCTTCTGTCAGATCCCAGTACAGTCCAGCGCCCCTCCTGTTAGATCCCAGTACAGTCCAGAGCCCCTCCTGTCAGATCCCACTACAGTCCAGAGACCCTCCTGTTAGATCCCAGTACAGTCCAGAGCCCTTCCTGTTAGATCCCAGTACAGTCCAGAGCCCGTCCTGTCAGATCCCAGTACAGTCCAGAGCCCCTCCTGTCAGATCCCAGTACTGTCCAGAGACCCTCCGGTTAGATCCCAGTACAGTCCAGAGCCCCTCCTGTTAGATCCCAGTACAGACCAGAGCCCCTCCTGTTAGATCCCAGTACAGACCAGAGCCCCTCCTGTTAGATCCTGGAACAGTCCAGAGACCCTCCTGTTAGATCCCAGTACAGTCCAGAACCTCTCCTGTCAGATCCCAGTACTGTCCAGAGACCCTCCGGTTAGATCCCAGTACAGTCCAGAGCCCCTCCTGTTAGATCCCAGTACAGTCCAGAGCCCCTCCTGTTAGATCCCAGTACAGTCCAGAGCCCCTCCTGTCAGATCCCAGTTCAGTCCAGGCCCCTCCTGTCAGATCCCAGTACAGTCCAGGGCCCCTCCTGTCAAATCCCAGTACAGTCCAGAGCCCTCTCCTGTCAGATCGCAGTCCAGTCCAGAGCCCTCTCCTGTCAGATCCCAGTACAGTCCAGCAACCCTCCTGTCAGATCCCAGTACAGTCCAGAGCCCATCCTGTTAGATCCTAGTACAGACCAGAGCCCCTCCTGTTAGATCCCAGTACAGTCCAGAGCCCATCCTGTTAGATCCCAGTACAGTCCAGAGCCCCTCCTGTCAGATCCCAGTACAGTCCAGAGACCCTCCGGTTAGATCCCGGTACAGTCCAGAGCCCCTCCTGTCAGATCCCAGTTCAGTCCAGAGCCCCTCCTGTCAGATCCCAGTACAGTCCAGAGCCCCTCCTGTCAGATCCCAGTACAGTCCAGAGCCCCTCCTGTCGGATCCCAGTTGAGTCCAGAGCCCCTCCTGTTAGATCCCAGTACAGACCAGAGCCCCTCCTGTTAGATCCCAGTACAGACCAGAGCCCCTCCTGTTAGATCCCAGTACAGTCCAGAGCCCCTCCTGTCAGATCCCAGTACAGTCCAGAGCCCTTCCTGTTAGATCCCAGTACAGTCCAGAGCCCCTCCTGTCAGATCCCAGTACAGTCCAGAGCCCTTCCTGTTAGATCCCAGTACAGTCCAGAGCCCCTCCTGTCAGATCCCAGTACTGTCCAGATACCCTCCGGTTAGATCCCAGTACAGTCCAGAGCCCCTCCTCTCAGATCCCAGTACAGTCTGGAGCCCCTCCTGTCAGATCCCAGTTCAGTCCAGGGCGCCTCCTGTCAAATCCCAGTACAGTCCAGAGCCCACTCCTGTCAGATCCCAGTCCAGTCCAGAGCCCTCTCCTGTCAGATCCCAGTACAGTCCAGAGCCCTCTCCTGTCAGATCCCAGTGCAGTCCAGCAACCCTCCTGTCAGATCCCAGTACAGCCCAGAGCCCATCCTGTTAGATCCCAGTACAGTCCAGAGCCCCTCCTGTTCGATCCCAGTGCAGACCAGAGCCGCTCCTGTTAGATCCCAGTACAGTCCAGAGCCCCTCCTGTCAGATCCCAGTACAGTCCAGAGCCCCTTCTGTCAGATCGCAGTACAATCCAGAGCCTCTCCTGTCAGATCCCAGTACAGTCCAGAGCCCCTCCTGTTAGATCCCAGCACAGACCAGAGCCCCTCCTGTTAGATCCCAGTGCAGTCCAGAGCCCCTCCTGTTAGATCACAGTGCAGTCCAGAGCCCCTCCTGTTCGATCCCACTACAGTCCAGAGCCCCTCCTGTCAGATCCCAGGACAGTCCAGAGCCATTCCTGTTAGATCCCAGTACAGTCCAGAGCCCCTCCTGTCAGATCCCAGTACAGTCCAGAGCTTCTCCTGTCAGATCCCAGTACAGTCCAGAGCCCCTCCTGTCAGATCCCAGTACAGTCCAGAGCCCCTCCTGTCAGATCCCAGTACAGTCCAGAGCCCCTCCTGTCAGATCCCAGTACAGTCCAGAGCCCTTCCTGTTAGATCCCAGTACAGTCCAGAGCCCCTCCTGTCAGATCCCAGTACAGTCCAGAGCCCTTCCTGTTAGATCCCAGTACAGTCCAGAGCCCCTCCTGTCAGAACCCAGTACAGTCCAGAGCCTTTTCTGTCAGATCCCAGTACAGTCCAGCGCCCCTCCTGTTAGATCCCAGTACAGTCCAGAGCCCCTCCTGTCAGATCCCACTACAGTCCAGAGACCCTCCTGTTAGATCCCAGTACAGTCCAGAGCCCTTCCTGTTAGATCCCAGTACAGTCCAGAGCCCGACCTGTCAGATCCCAGTACAGTCCAGAGCCCCTCCTGTCAGATCCCAGTACTGTCCAGAGACCCTCCGGTTAGATCCCAGTACAGTCCAGAGCCCCTCCTGTTAGATCCCAGTACAGACCAGAGCCCCTCCTGTTAGATCCCAGTACAGACCAGAGCCCCTCCTGTTCGATCCTGGAACAGTCCAGAGACCCTCCTGTTAGATCCCAGTACAGTCCAGAACCTCTCCTGTCAGATCCCAGTACTGTCCAGAGACCCTCCGGTTAGATCCCAGTACAGTCCAGAGCCCCTCCTGTTAGATCCCAGTACAGTCCAGAGCCCCTCCTGTTAGATCCCAGTACAGTCCAGAGCCCCTCCTGTCAGATCCCAGTACAGTCTGGAGCCCCTCCTGTCAGATCCCAGTTCAGTCCAGGCCCCTCCTGTCAGATCCCAGTACAGTCCAGGGCCCCTCCTGTCAAATCCCAGTACAGTCCAGAGCCCTCTCCTGTCAGATCCCAGTCCAGTCCAGAGCCCTCTCCTGTCAGATCCCAGTACAGTCCAGCAACCCTCCTGTCAGATCCCAATACAGTCCAGAGCCCATCCTGTTAGATCCCAGTACAGTCCAGAGCCCCTCCTGTTAGATCCCAGTACAGTCCAGAGCCCATCCTGTTAGATCCCAGTACAGTCCAGAGCCCCCCCTGTCAGATCCCAGTGCAGTCCAGAGGCCCTACTGTCAGATCCCAGTACAGTCCAGAGACCCTCCGGTTAGATCCCAGTACAGTCCAGAGCCCCTCCTTTCAGATCCCAGTTCAGTCCAGAGCCCTCTCCTGTCAGATCCCAGTCCAGTCCAGAGCCCTCTCCTGTCAGATCCCAGTACAGTCCAGAGCCCTCTCCTGTCAGATCCCAGTGCAGTCCAGCAACCCTCCTGTCAGATCCCAGTACAGTCCAGAGCCCATCCTGTTAGATCCCAGTACAGTCCAGAGCCCCTCCTGTTAGATCCCAGTGCAGACCAGAGCCGCTCCTGTTAGATCCCAGTACAGTCCAGAGCCCCTCCTGTTAGATCCCAGTGCAGACCAGAGCCGCTCCTGTTAGATCCCAGTACAGTCCAGAGCCCCTCCTGTCAGATCCCAGTACAGTCCAGAGCCGCTCCTGTCAGATCACAGTACAGTCCAGAGCCCCTCCTGTTAGATCCCAGCACCGACCAGAGCCCCTCCTGTTCGATCCCAGTACAGTCCAGAGCCCCTCCTGTCAGATCCCAGTACAGTCCAGAGACCCTCCGATTAGATCCCAGTGCAGTCCAGAGCCCCTCCTGTCAGATCGCAGTACAGTCCAGAGCCCCTCCTGTCAGATCCCAGTACAGTCCAGAGTCCCTCCTGTCAGATCCCACTACAGTCCAGAATCCCTCCTGTCAGATCCCAGTTGAGTCCAGGCCCCTCCTGTCAGATCCCAGTACAGTCCAGAGCCCCTCCTGTTATATCCCAGTACAGACCAGAGCCCCTCCTGTCAGATCCCAGTACAGTCCAGAGCCCCTCCTGTTAGATCCCAGTACAGTCCAGAGCCCCTCCTGTTAGATCCCAGTACAGACCAGAGCTGCTCCTGTTAGATCCCAGTACAGTCCAGAGCCCCTCCTGTCAGATCCCAGTACAGTCCAGAGCCCCTCCTGTTAGATCCCAGTACAGACCAGAGCCGCTTCTGTTAGATCACAGTACAGTCCAGAGCCCCTCCTGTTAGATCCCAGTACAATCCAGAGTCCCTCCTGTCAGATCCCAGTACAGTCCAGAGACTCTCCTGTCAGATCCCAGTACTGTCCAGAGCACCTCCTGTTAGATCCCAGTACAGTCCAGAGCCCCTCCTGTTAGATCCCAGTACAGTTCAGAGCCCCTCCTGTTAAATCCTATTACACTCCAGAGCCCCTCCTGTCAGATCCCAGTACAGTCCAGAGCCCCTCCTGTCAGATCCCAGTACAGTCCAGCAACCCTCCTGTTAGATCCCAGTACAGTCCAGAGCCCTTCCTGTTAGATCCCAGAACAGTCCAGAGACCCTCCTGTTAGATCCCAGTACAGTCCAGAGCCCCACCTGTCAGATCCCAGTACTGTCCAGAGACCCTCCGGTTAGATCCCAGTACAGTCCAGAGCCCCTCCTGTTAGATCCCAGTACAGTCCAGAGCCCCTCCTGTTAGATCCCAGTACAGTCCGGAGCCCCTCCTGTCAGATCCCAGTACAGTCTAGAGCCCCTCCTTCCAGATCCCAGTTCAGTCCAGGCCCCTCCTGTCAGATCCCAGCACAGTCCAGGGCCCCTCCTGTCAAATCCCAGTACAGTCCAGAGCCCTCTCCTGTCAGATCCCAGTACAGTCCAGAGCCCCTCCTGTTAGATCCCAGTACAGTCCAGAGCCCCTCCTGTTAGATCCCAGTACAGACCAGAGCCGCTCCTGTTAGATCCCAGTACAGTCCAGAGCCCCTCCTGTCAGATCCCAGTACAGTCCAGAGCCCCTCCTGTTAGATCCCAGTACAGTCCAGAGCCCCTCCTGTCAGATCGCAGTACAGTCCAGAGTCCCTCCTGTCAGATCCCAGTACAGTCCAGAGCCTCTCCTGTCAGATCCCAGTACTGTCCAGAGCCCCTCCTGTTAGATCCCAGTACAGTCCAGAGGCCCCCCTGTCAAATCCCAGTACAGCCCAGAGCCCCTCCTGTCAGCTCCCAGGAGAGTCCAGAGTCCCTCCTGTCAGATCCCAGTACAGTCCAGGGCCCCTCCTGTCAGATCCCAGTACAGTCCAGAGCCCCCTCCTGTCAAATCCCAGTACAGCCCAGAGCCCCTCCTGTCAGCTCCCAGTCGAGTCCAGAGTCCCTCCTGTCAGATCCCACTGCAGTCCAGGGCCCCTCCTGTCAAATCCCAGTACAGTCCAGAGTCCCTCCTGTCAGATCCCAGTACAGTCCAGAGCCTCTCCTGTCAGATCCCAGTACTGTCCAGAGCCCCTCCTGTTAGATCCCAGTACAGTCCAGAGCCCCTTCTGTTAGATCCCAGCACAGAGCAGAGCCCCTCCTGTTAGATCCCAGTACAGTCCAGAGCCCCTCCTGTTAGATCCCAGTACAGTCCAGAGCCCCTCCTGTCAGATCGCAGTACAGTCCAGAGTCCCTCCTGTCAGATCCCAGTACAGTCCAGAGCCTCTCCTGTCAGATCCCAGTACTGTCCAGAGCCCCTCCTGTTAGATCCCAGTACAGTCCAGAGCCCCTTCTGTTAGATCCCAGCACAGAGCAGAGCCCCTCCTGTTAGATCCCAGTACAATCCAGAGCCCCTCCTGTTAGATCCCAGTACAGTCCAGAGCCCCTTCTGTTAGATCCCAGCACAGAGCAGAGCCCCTCCTGTTAGATCCCAGTACAATCCAGAGCCCCTCCTGTTAGATCCCAGTACAATCCAGAGCCCCACCTGTTAGATCCCCGTACAGTCCAGAATCCCCCCTGTTAGATCCTAGTACACTCCAGAGCCCCTCCTGTCAGATCCCAGTACAGAGCAGAGCCCCTCCTGTCAGATCCCAGTACAGTCCAGCAACCCTCCTGTCAGATCCCAGTACAGTCCAGAGCCCCTCCTGTTAGATCCCAATACAACTCAGAGCCCCTCCTGTTAGATCCCAGTACAGTCCAGAGCCCCTCCTGTCAGATCCTAGTACAGTGTAAAATTGCCCAGGTATATCCTGTCCACAAAAAGCAGGACAAATCCAATCCGGCCAATTACCGCCCCATCAGTCTACTCTCAATCATCAGCAAAGTGATGGAAGGTGTCATCGACAGTGCTATCAAGCGGCACTTACTCACCAATAACCTGCTCAGTTTGGGTTCCGCCAGGACCACTCGGCTCCAGACCTCATTACAGCGTTGGTCCAAACATGGACAAAAGAGCTGAATTCCGGAGGTGAGGTGAGAGTGACTGCCCTTGACATCAAGGCAGCATTTGACCGAGTGTGGCACCAAGAAGCCTTGGTAAAATTGAAGTCCATGGGAATCAGGGGGAAAACTCTCCAGTGGCTGGAGTCATACCTAGCACAAAGGAAGATGGTAGTGGTTCTTGGAGGCCAATCGTCTCAGCCCCAGGGCATTGCTGCAGGAGTTCCTCAGGGCAGTGTCCTAGGCCCAACCATCTTCAGCTGCTTCATCAATGACCTTCCCTCCATCATAAGGTCAGAAATGGGGATGTTCGCTGATGACTGCACAGTGTTCAGTTCCATTCGCAACCCCTCAGATAATGAAGCAGTCCGAGCCCACATGCAGCAAGACCTGGACAACATCCAGGCTTGGGCTGATAAGTGGCAAGTAACATTCGCGCCAGATAAGTGCCAGGCAATGACCATCTCCAACAAGAGAGAGTCCAACCACCTCCCCTTGACATTCAACGGCATTACCATCGCCAAATCCCCCACCATCAACATCCTGGGGGTCACCATTGACCAGAAACTTAACTGGACCAGCCATATAAATACTGTGGCGACGAGAGCAGGTCAGAGGCTGGGTATTCTGCGGCGAGTGACTCACCTCCTGACTCCCCAAAGCCTTTCCACCATCTACAAGGCACAAGTCAGGAGTGTGATGGAATACTCTCCACTTGCCTGGATGAGTGCAGCTCCAACAACACTCAAGAAGCTCGACAACATCCAAGATAAAGCAGCCCGCTTGATTGGCACCCCATCCACCACCCTAAATATTCACTCCCTTCACCACCGGCGCACTGTGGCTACAGTGTGTACCATCCACAGGATGCACTGCAGCAACTCGCCAAGGCTTCTTCGACAGCACCTCCCAAACCCGCGACCTCTACCACCTAGAAGGACAAGAGCAGCAGGTACATGGGAACAACACCACCTGCACGTTCCCCTCCAAGTCACACACCATCCTGACTTGGAAATATATCGCCGTTCCTTCATCGTCGCTGGGTCAAAATCCTGGAACTCCCTTCCTAACAGCACTGTGGGAGAACCGTCACCACACGGACTGCAGCGGTTCAAGAAGGCGGCTCACCACCACCTTCTCGAGGGCAATTAGGGATGGGCAATAAATGCTGGCCTCGCCAGCGACGCCCACATCCCGTAAACGAATAAAAAAAAGAGTCCAGAGTCCCTCCTGTCGGATCCAAGTTGAGTCCAGGCCCCTCCTGTCAGATCCCAGTTGAGTCCAGGCCCCTCCTGTCAGATCCCAGTACAGACCGGAGCCCCTCCTGTTAGATCCCAGTACAGTCCAGAGCCCCTCCTGTTAGATCCCAGTGCAGTCCAGAGCCCCTCCTGTTAGATCCCAGTGCAGTCCAGAGCCCCTCCTGTTAGATCCCAGTACAGTCCAGAGCCCCTCCTGTCAGATCCCAGGACAGTCCAGAGCCATTCCTGTTAGATCCCAGTACAGTCCAGAGCCCCTCCTGTCAGATCCCAGTACAGTCCAGAGCTTCTCCTGTCAGATCCCAGTACAATCCAGAGCCCCTCCTGTCAGATCCCAGTACAGTCCAGAGCCCCTCCTGTCAGATCCCAGTAGAGTCCAGAGCCCCTCCTGTCGGATCCCAGTTGAGTCCAGAGCCCCTCCTGTTAGATCCCAGTACAGTCCAGAGCCCCTCCTGTTAGATCCCAGTACAGACCAGAGCCCCTCCTGTTAGATCACAGTACAGTCCAGAGCCCCTCCTGTCAGATCCCAGTACAGTCCAGAGCCCTTCCTGTTAGATCCCAGTACAGTCCAGAGCCCCTCCTGTCAGATCCCAGTACAGTCCAGAGCCTCTTCTGTCAGATCCCAGTACAGTCCAGCGCCCCTCCTGTTAGATCCCAGTACAGTCCAGAGCCCCTCCTGTCAGATCCCACTACAGTCCAGAGACCCTCCTGTTAGATCCCAGTACAGTCCAGAGCCCTTCCTGTTAGATCCCAGTACAGTCCAGAGCCCGTCCTGTCAGATCCCAGTACAGTCCAGAGCCCCTCCTGTCAGATCCCAGTACTGTCCAGAGACCCTCCGGTTAGATCCCAGTACAGTCCAGAGCCCCTCCTGTTAGATCCCAGTACAGACCAGAGCCCCTCCTGTTAGATCCCAGTACAGACCAGAGCCCCTCCTGTTAGATCCTGGAACAGTCCAGAGACCCTCCTGTTAGATCCCAGTACAGTCCAGAACCTCTCCTGTCAGATCCCAGTACTGTCCAGAGACCCTCCGGTTAGATCCCAGTACAGTCCAGAGCCCCTCCTGTTAGATCCCAGTACAGTCCAGAGCCCCTCCTGTTAGATCCCAGTACAGTCCAGAGCCCCTCCTGTCAGATCCCAGTACAGTCTGGAGCCCCTCCTGTCAGATCCCAGTTCAGTCCAGGCCCCTCCTGTCAGATCCCAGTACAGTCCAGGGCCCCTCCTGTCAAATCCCAGTACAGTCCAGAGCCCTCTCCTGTCAGATCGCAGTCCAGTCCAGAGCCCTCTCCTGTCAGATCCCAGTACAGTCCAGCAAAACCTCCTGTCAGATCCCAGTACAGTCCAGAGCCCATCCTGTTAGATCCTAGTACAGACCAGAGCCCCTCCTGTTAGATCCCAGTACAGTCCAGAGCCCATCCTGTTAGATCCCAGTACAGTCCAGAGCCCCTCCTGTCAGATCCCAGTACAGTCCAGAGACCCTCCGGTTAGATCCCGGTACAGTCCAGAGCCCCTCCTGTCAGATCCCAGTTCAGTCCAGAGCCCCTCCTGTCAGATCCCAGTACAGTCCAGAGCCCCTCCTGTCAGATCCCAGTACAGTCCAGAGCCCCTCCTGTCGGATCCCAGTTGAGTCCAGAGCCCCTCCTGTTAGATCCCAGTTACAGTCCAGAGCCCCTCCTGTTAGATCCCAGTACAGACCAGAGCCCCTCCTGTTAGATCCCAGTACAGTCCAGAGCCCCTCCTGTCAGATCCCAGTACAGTCCAGAGCCCTTCCTGTTAGATCCCAGTACAGTCCAGAGCCCCTCCTGTCAGATCCCAGTACAGTCCAGAGCCCTTCCTGTTAGATCCCAGTACAGTCCAGAGCCCCTCCTGTCAGATCCCAGTACTGTCCAGATACCCTCCGGTTAGATCCCAGTACAGTCCAGAGCCCCTCCTGTCAGATCCCAGTACAGTCTGGAGCCCCTCCTGTCAGATCCCAGTTCAGTCCAGGGCCCCTCCTGTCAAATCCCAGTACAGTCCAGAGCCCACTCCTGTCAGATCCCAGTCCAGTCCAGAGCCCTCTCCTGTCAGATCCCAGTACAGTCCAGAGCCCTCTCCTGTCAGATCCCAGTGCAGTCCAGCAACCCTCCTGTCAGATCCCAGTACAGCCCAGAGCCCATCCTGTTAGATCCCAGTACAGTCCGGAGCCCCTCCTGTTCGATCCCAGTGCAGACCAGAGCCGCTCCTGTTAGATCCCAGTACAGTCCAGAGCCCCTCCTGTCAGATCCCAGTACAGTCCAGAGCCCCTTCTGTCAGATCGCAGTACAATCCAGAGCCTCTCCTGTCAGATCCCAGTACAGTCCAGAGCCCCTCCTGTTAGATCCCAGCACAGACCAGAGCCCCTCCTGTTAGATCCCAGTGCAGTCCAGAGCCCCTCCTGTTAGATCCCAGTGCAGTCCAGAGCCCCTCCTGTTCGATCCCAGTACAGTCCAGAGCCCCTCCTGTCAGATCCCAGGACAGTCCAGAGCCATTAATGTTAGATCCCAGTACAGTCCAGAGCCCCTCCTGTCAGATCCCAGTACAGTCCAGAGCTTCTCCTGTCAGATCCCAGTACAGTCCAGAGCCCCTCCTGTCAGATCCCAGTACAGTCCAGAGCCCCTCCTGTCAGATCCCAGTACAGTCCAGAGCCCCTCCTGTCAGATCCCAGTACAGTCCAGAGCCCTTCCTGTAAGATCCCAGTACAGTCCAGAGCCCCTCCTGTCAGATCCCAGTACAGTCCAGAGCCCTTCCTGTTAGATCCCAGTACAGTCCAGAGCCCCTCCTGTCAGAACCCAGTACAGTCCAGAGCCTTTTCTGTCAGATCCCAGTACAGTCCAGCGCCCCTCCTGTTAGATCCCAGTACCGTCCAGAGCCCCTCCTGTCAGATCCCACTACAGTCCAGAGACCCTCCTGTTAGATCCCAGTACAGTCCAGAGCCCTTCCTGTTAGATCCCAGTACAGTCCAGAGCCCGTCCTGTCAGATCCCAGTACAGTCCAGAGCCCCTCCTGTCAGATCCCAGTACTGTCCAGAGACCCTCCGGTTAGATCCCAGTACAGTCCAGAGCCCCTCCTGTTAGATCCCAGTACAGACCAGAGCCCCTCCTGTTAGATCCCAGTACAGACCAGAGCCCCTCCTGTTAGATCCTGGAACAGTCCAGAGACCCTCCTGTTAGATCCCAGTACAGTCCAGAACCTCTCCTGTCAGATCCCAGTACTGTCCAGAGACCCTCCGGTTAGATCCCAGTACAGTCCAGAGCCCCTCCTGTTAGATCCCAGTACAGTCCAGAGCCCCTCCTGTTAGATCCCAGTACAGTCCAGAGCCCCTCCTGTCAGATCCCAGTACAGTCTGGAGCCCCTCCTGTCAGATCCCAGTTCAGTCCAGGCCCCTCCTGTCAGATCCCAGTACAGTCCAGGGCCCCTCCTGTCAAATCCCAGTACAGTCCAGAGCCCTCTCCTGTCAGATCCCAGTCCAGTCCAGAGCCCTCTCCTGTCAGATCCCAGTACAGTCCAGCAACCCTCCTGTCAGATCCCAATACAGTCCAGAGCCCATCCTGTTAGATCCCAGTACAGTCCAGAGCCCATCCTGTTAGATCCCAGTACAGTCCAGAGCCCATCCTGTTACATCCCAGTACAGTCCAGAGCCCCTCCTGTCAGATCCCAGTGCAGTTCAGAGGCCCTACTGTCAGATCCCAGTACAGTCCAGAGACCCTCCGGTTAGATCCCAGTACAGTCCAGAGCCCCTCCTTTCAGATCCCAGTTCAGTCCAGAGCCCTCTCCTGTCAGATCCCAGTCCAGTCCAGAGCCCTCTCCTGTCAGATCCCAGTACAGTCCAGAGCCCTCTCCTGTCAGATGCCAGTACAGTCCAGAGCCCTCTCCTGTCAGATCCCAGTCCAGTCCAGAGCCCTCTCCTGTCAGATCCCAGTGCAGTCCAGCAACCCTCCTGTCAGATCCCAGTACAGTCCAGAGCCCCTCCTGTTAGATCCCAGCACAGACCAGAGCCCCTACTGTTAGATCCCAGTGCAGTCCAGAGCCCCTCCTGTTAGATCCCAGTGCAGTCCAGAGCCCCTCCTGTTCGATCCCAGTACAGTCCAGAGCCCCTCCTGTCAGATCCCAGGACAGTCCAGAGCCATTCCTGTTAGATCCCAGTACAGTCCAGAGCCCCTCCTGTCAGATCCCAGTACAGTCCAGAGCTTCTCCTGTCAGATCCCAGTACAGTCCAGAGCCCCTCCTGTCAGATCCCAGTACAGTCCAGAGCCCCTCCTGTCAGATCCCAGTACAGTCCAGAGCCCCTCCTGTCAGATCCCAGTACAGTCCAGAGCCCTTCCTGTTAGATCCCAGTACAGTCCAGAGCCCCTCCTGTCAGATCCCAGTACAGTCCAGAGCCCTTCCTGTTAGATCCCAGTACAGTCCAGAGCCCCTCCTGTCAGAACCCAGTACAGTCCAGAGCCTTTTCTGTCAGATCCCAGTACAGTCCAGCGCCCCTCCTGTTAGATCCCAGTACAGTCCAGAGCCCCTCCTGTCAGATCCTACTACAGTCCAGAGACCCTCCTGTTAGATCCCAGTACAGTCCAGAGCCCTTCCTGTTAGATCCCAGTACAGTCCAGAGCCCGTCCTGTCAGATCCCAGTACAGTCCAGAGCCCCTCCTGTCAGATCCCAGTACTGTCCAGAGACTCTCCGGTTAGATCCCAGTACAGTCCAGAGCCCCTCCTGTTAGATCCCAGTACAGACCAGAGCCCCTCCTGTTAGATCCCAGTACAGACCAGAGCCCCTCCTGTTAGATCCTGGAACAGTCCAGAGACCCTCCTGTTAGATCCCAGTACAGTCCAGAACCTCTCCTGTCAGATCCCAGTACTGTCCAGAGACCCTCCGGTTAGATCCCAGTACAGTCCAGAGCCCCTCCTGTTAGATCCCAGTACAGTCCAGAGCCCCTCCTGTTAGATCCCAGTACAGTCCAGAGCCCCTCCTGTCAGATCCCAGTACAGTCTGGAGCCCCTCTTGTCAGATCCCAGTTCAGTCCAGGCCCCTCCTGTCAGATCCCAGTACAGTCCAGGGCCCCTCCTGTCAAATCCCAGTACAGTCCAGAGCCCTCTCCTGTCAGATCCCAGTCCAGTCCAGAGCCCCTCCTGTTAGATCCCAGTACAGTCCAGAGCCCCTCCTGTCAGATCCCAGTACAGTCCAGAGCCCTTCCTGTTAGATCCCAGTACAGTCCAGAGCCCCTCCTGTCAGATCCCAGTACAGTCCAGAGCCTCTTCTGTCAGATCCCAGTACAGTCCAGCGCCCCTCCTGTTAGATCCCAGTACAGTCCAGAGCCACTCCTGTCAGATCCCACTACAGTCCAGAGACCCTCCTGTTAGATCCCAGTACAGTCCAGAGCCCTTCCTGTAAGATCCCAGTACAGTCCAGAGCCCGTCCTGTCAGATCCCAGTACAGTCCAGAGCCCCTCCTGTCAGATCCCAGTACTGTCCAGATACCCTACGGTTAGATCCCAGTACAGTCCAGAGCCCCTCCTGTTAGATCCCAGTACAGTCCAGAGCCCCTCCTGTTAGATCCCAGTACAGTCCAGAGCCCCTCCTGTCAGATCCCAGTACAGTCTGGAGCCCCTCCTGTCAGATCCCAGTTCAGTCCAGGGCTCCTCCTGTCAAATTCAAGTACAGTCCAGAGCCCTCTCCTGTCAGATCCCAGTACAGTCCAGAGCCCTCTCCTGTCAGATCCCAGTGCAGTCCAGCAACCCTCCTGTCAGATCCCAGTACAGTCCAGAGCCCATCCTGTTAGATCCCAGTACAGTCCAGAGCCCCTCCTGTTAGATCCCAGTGCAGACCAGAGCCGCTCCTGTCAGATCCCAGTACAGTCCAGAGCCCTCTCCTGTCAGATCCCAGTACAGTCCAGAGCCCTCTCCTGTCAGATCCCAGTGCAGTCCAGCAACCCTCCTGTCAGATCCCAGTACAGTCCAGAGCCCATCCTGTTAGATCCCAGTACAGTCCAGAGCCCATCCTGTTAGATCCCAGTACAGTCCAGAGCCCCTCCTGTTAGATCCCAGTGCAGACCAGAGCCGCTCCTGTCAGATCCCAGTACAGTCCAGAGCCTCTCCTGTCAGATCACAGTACAGTCCAGAGCCCCTCCTGTCAGATCCCAGCACCGACCAGAGCCCCTCCTGTTCGATCCCAGTACAGTCCAGAGCCCCTCCTGTCAGATCCCAGTACAGTCCAGAGACCCTCCGATTAGATCCCAGTACAGTCCAGAGCCCCTCCTGTCAGATCGCAGTACAGTCCAGAGCCCCTCCTCTCAGATCCCAGTCCAACCCAGAGCCCTCCTGTCGGATCCCATTAGAGCCCAGAGCCCCTCCTGTCAGATCCCAGTACAGTCCAGGGCCCCCTCCTGTCAAATCCCAGTACAGTCCAGAGACCCCCTTGTCAAATCGCAGTACAGCCCAGAGCCCCTCCTGTCAGCTCCAAGTAGAGTCCAGAGTCCCTCCTGTCAGATCCCAGTACAGTCCAGGGCCCCTCCTGTCAGATCCCAGTACAGTCCAGAGCCCCCTCCTGTCAAATCCCAGTACAGCCCAGAGCCCCTCCTGTCAGCTCCCAGTCGAGTCCAGAGTCCCTCCTGTCAGATCCCAGTACAGTCCAGGGCCCCTCCTGTCAAATCCCAGTACAGTCCAGAGCCCCCTCCTGTCAAATCCCAGTACAGTCCAGAGCCCCCCCCTGTCAAATCCCAGTACAGCCCAGAGCCCCTCCTGTCAGCCCACACTAGAGTCCAGAGTCACTCCTGTCAGATCCCAGTACAGTCCAGAGCCTCTCCTGTCAGATCCCAGTACTGTCCAGAGCCCCTCCTGTTAGATCCCAGTACAGTCCAGAGCCCCTTCTGTTAGATCCCAGCACAGAGCAGAGCCCCTCCTGTTAGATCCCAGTACAGTCCAGAGCCCCTCCTGTTAGATCCCAGTACAGTCCAGAGCCCCTCCTGTCAGATCGCAGTACAGTCCAGAGTCCCTCCTGTCAGATCCCAGTACAGTCCAGAGCCTCTCCTGTCAGATCCCAGTACTGTCCAGAGCCCCTCCTGTTTGATCCCAGTACAGTCCAGAGCCCCTTCTGTTAGATCCCAGCACAGAGCAGAGCCCCTCCTGTTAGATCCCAGTACAATCCAGAGCCCCTCCTGTTAGATCCCAGTACAGTCCAGAGCCCCTTCTGTTAGATCCCAGCACAGAGCAGAGCCCCTCCTGTTAGATCCCAGTACAATCCAGAGCCCCTCCTGTTAGATCCCAGTACAATCCAGAGCCCCTCCTGTTAGATCCCCGTACAGTCCAGAATCCCCCCTGTTAGATCCTAGTACACTCCAGAGCCCCTCCTGTCAGATCCCAGTACAGAGCAGAGCCCCTCCTGTCAGATCCCAGTACAGTCCAGCAACCCTCCTGTCAGATCCCAGTACAGTCCAGAGCCCCTCCTGTTAGATCCCAATACAACTCAGAGCCCCTCCTGTTAGATCCCAGTACAGTCCAGAGCCCCTCCTGTCAGATCCTAGTACAGTGTAAAATTGCCCAGGTATATCCTGTCCACAAAAAGCAGGACAAATCCAATCCGGCCAATTACCGCCCCATCAGTCTACTCTCAATCATCAGCAAAGTGATGGAAGGTGTCATCGACAGTGCTATCAAGCGGCACTTACTCACCAATAACCTGCTCAGTTTGGGTTCCGCCAGGACCACTCGGCTCCAGACCTCATTACAGCGTTGGTCCAAACATGGACAAAAGAGCTGAATTCCGGAGGTGAGGTGAGAGTGACTGCCCTTGACATCAAGGCAGCATTTGACCGAGTGTGGCACCAAGAAGCCTTGGTAAAATTGAAGTCCATGGGAATCAGGGGGAAAACTCTCCAGTGGCTGGAGTCATACCTAGCACAAAGGAAGATGGTAGTGGTTCTTGGAGGCCAATCGTCTCAGCCCCAGGGCATTGCTGCAGGAGTTCCTCAGGGCAGTGTCCTAGGCCCAACCATCTTCAGCTGCTTCATCAATGACCTTCCCTCCATCATAAGGTCAGAAATGGGGATGTTCGCTGATGACTGCACAGTGTTCAGTTCCATTCGCAACCCCTCAGATAATGAAGCAGTCCGAGCCCACATGCAGCAAGACCTGGACAACATCCAGGCTTGGGCTGATAAGTGGCAAGTAACATTCGCGCCAGATAAGTGCCAGGCAATGACCATCTCCAACAAGAGAGAGTCCAACCACCTCCCCTTGACATTCAACGGCATTACCATCGCCAAATCCCCCACCATCAACATCCTGGGGGTCACCATTGACCAGAAACTTAACTGGACCAGCCATATAAATACTGTGGCGACGAGAGCAGGTCAGAGGCTGGGTATTCTGCGGCGAGTGACTCACCTCCTGACTCCCCAAAGCCTTTCCACCATCTACAAGGCACAAGTCAGGAGTGTGATGGAATACTCTCCACTTGCCTGGATGAGTGCAGCTCCAACAACACTCAAGAAGCTCGACAACATCCAAGATAAAGCAGCCCGCTTGATTGGCACCCCATCCACCACCCTAAATATTCACTCCCTTCACCACCGGCGCACTGTGGCTACAGTGTGTACCATCCACAGGATGCACTGCAGCAACTCGCCAAGGCTTCTTCGACAGCACCTCCCAAACCCGCGACCTCTACCACCTAGAAGGACAAGAGCAGCAGGCACATGGGAACAACACCACCTGCACGTTCCCCTCCAAGTCACACACCATCCCGACTTGGAAATATATCGCCGTTCCTTCATCGTCGCTGGGTCAAAATCCTGGAACTCCCTTCCTAACAGCACTGTGGGAGAACCGTCACCACACGGACTGCAGCGGTTCAAGAAGGCGGCTCACCACCACCTTCTCAAGGGGCAATTAGGGATGGGCAATAAATGCTGGCCTCGCCAGCTACGCCCACATCCCGTAAACGAATAAAAAAAAGAGTCCAGAGTCCCTCCTGTCGGATCCAAGTTGAGTCCAGGCCCCTCCTGTCAGATCCCAGTTGAGTCCAGGCCCCTCCTGTTAGATCCCAGTACAGTCCAGAGCCCCTCCTGTTAGATCCCAGTGCAGTCCAGAGCCCCTCCTGTTAGATCCCAGTGCAGTCCAGAGCCCCTCCTGTTAGATCCCAGTGCAGTCCAGAGCCCCTCCTGTTAGATCCCAGTACAGTCCAGAGCCCCTCCTGTCAGATCCCAGGACAGTCCAGAGCCATTCCTGTTAGATCCCAGTACAGTCCAGAGCCCCTCCTGTTAGATCCCAGTGCAGTCCAGAGCCCCTCCTGTTAGATCCCAGTGCAGTCCAGAGCCCCTCCTGTTAGATCCCAGTACAGTCCAGAGCCCCTCCTGTCAGATCCCAGGACAGTCCAGAGCCATTCCTGTTAGATCCCAGTACAGTCCAGAGCCCCTCCTGTCAGATCCCAGTACAGTCCAGAGCTTCTCCTGTCAGATCCCAGTACAATCCAGAGCCCCTCCTGTCAGATCCCAGTACAGTCCAGAGCCCCTCCTGTCAGATCCCAGTAGAGTCCAGAGCCCCTCCTGTCGGATCCCAGTTGAGTCCAGAGCCCCTCCTGTTAGATCCCAGTACAGTCCAGAGCCCCTCCTGTTAGATCCCAGTACAGACCAGAGCCCCTCCTGTTAGATCCCAGTACAGTCCAGAGCCCCTCCTGTCAGATCCCAGTACAGTCCAGAGCCCTTCCTGTTAGATCCCAGTACAGTCCAGAGCCCCTCCTGTCAGATCCCAGTACAGTCCAGAGCCTCTTCTGTCAGATCCCAGTACAGTCCAGCGCCCCTCCTGTTAGATCCCAGTACAGTCCAGAGCCCCTCCTGTCAGATCCCACTACAGTCCAGAGACCCTCCTGTTAGATCCCAGTACAGTCCAGAGCCCTTCCTGTTAGATCCCAGTACAGTCCAGAGCCCGTCCTGTCAGATCCCAGTACAGTCCAGAGCCCCTCCTGTCAGATCCCAGTACTGTCCAGAGACCCTCCGGTTAGATCCCAGTACAGTCCAGAGCCCCTCCTGTTAGATCCCAGTACAGACCAGAGCCCCTCCTGTTAGATCCCAGTACAGACCAGAGCCCCTCCTGTTAGATCCTGGAACAGTCCAGAGACCCTCCTGTTAGATCCCAGTACAGTCCAGAACCTCTCCTGTCAGATCCCAGTACTGTCCAGAGACCCTCCGGTTAGATCCCAGTACAGTCCAGAGCCCCTCCTGTTAGATCCCAGTACAGTCCAGAGCCCCTCCTGTTAGATCCCAGTACAGTCCAGAGCCCCTCCTGTCAGATCCCAGTACAGTCTGGAGCCCCTCCTGTCAGATCCCAGTTCAGTCCAGGCCCCTACTGTCAGATCCCAGTACAGTCCAGGGCCCCTCCTGTCAAATCCCAGTACAGTCCAGAGCCCTCTCCTGTCAGATCGCAGTCCAGTCCAGAGCCCTCTCCTGTCAGATCCCAGTACAGTCCAGCAACCCTCCTGTCAGATCCCAGTACAGTCCAGAGCCCATCCTGTTAGATCCCAGTACAGTCCAGAGCCCCTCCTGTTAGATCCCAGTACAGTCCAGAGCCCATCCTGTTAGATCCCAGTACAGTCCAGAGCCCCTCCTGTCAGATCCCAGTACAGTCCAGAGACCCTCCGGTTAGATCCCGGTACAGTCCAGAGCCCCTCCTGTCAGATCCCAGTACAGTCCAGAGCCCATCCTGTTAGATCCTAGTACAGACCAGAGCCCCTCCTGTTAGATCCCAGTACAGTCCAGAGCCCATCCTGTTAGATCCCAGTACAGTCCAGAGCCCCTCCTGTCAGATCCCAGTACAGTCCAGAGACCCTCCGGTTAGATCCCGGTACAGTCCAGAGCCCCTCCTGTCAGATCCCAGTTCAGTCCAGAGCCCCTCCTGTCAGATCCCAGTACAGTCCAGAGCCCCTCCTGTCAGATCCCAGTACAGTCCAGAGCCCCTCCTGTCGGATCCCAGTTGAGTCCAGAGCCCCTCCTGTTAGATCCCAGTACAGACCAGAGCCCCTCCTGTTAGATCCCAGTACAGACCAGAGCCCCTCCTGTTAGATCCCAGTACAGTCCAGAGCCCCTCCTGTCAGATCCCAGTACAGTCCAGAGCCCTTCCTGTTAGATCCCAGTACAGTCCAGAGCCCCTCCTGTCAGATCCCAGTACAGTCCAGAGCCCTTCCTGTTCGATCCCAGTACAGTCCAGAGCCCCTCCTGTCAGATCCCAGTACTGTCCAGATACCCTCCGGTTAGATCCCAGTACAGTCCAGAGCCCCTCCTCTCAGATCCCAGTACAGTCTGGAGCCCCTCCTGTCAGATCCCAGTTCAGTCCAGGGCCCCTCCTGTCAAATCCCAGTACAGTCCAGAGCCCACTCCTGTCAGATCCCAGTCCAGTCCAGAGCCCTCTCCTGTCAGATCCCAGTACAGTCCAGAGCCCTCTTCTGTCAGATCCCAGTGCAGTCCAGCAACCCTCCTGTCAGATCCCAGTACAGCCCAGAGCCCATCCTGTTAGATCCCAGTACAGTCCAGAGCCCCTCCTGTTCGATCCCAGTGCAGACCAGAGCCGCTCCTGTTAGATCCCAGTACAGTCCAGAGCCCTCTTCTGTCAGATCCCAGTGCAGTCCAGCAACCCTCCTGTCAGATCCCAGTACAGCCCAGAGCCCATCCTGTTAGATCCCAGTACAGTCCAGAGCCCCTCCTGTTCGATCCCAGTGCAGACCAGAGCCCCTCCTGTCAGATCCCAGTACAGTCCAGAGCCCCTTCTGTCAGATCGCAGTACAATCCAGAGCCTCTCCTGTCAGATCCCAGTACAGTCCAGAGCCCCTCCTGTTAGATCCCAGCACAGACCAGAGCCCCTCCTGTTAGATCCCAGTGCAGTCCAGAGCCCCTCCTGTTAGATCCCAGTGCAGTCCAGAGCCCCTCCTGTTCGATCCCACTACAGTCCAGAGCCCCTCCTGTCAGATCCCAGGACAGTCCAGAGCCATTCCTGTTAGATCCCAGTACAGTCCAGAGCCCCTCCTGTCAGATCCCAGTACAGTCCAGAGCTTCTCCTGTCAGATCCCAGTACAGTCCAGAGCCCCTCCTGTCAGATCCCAGTACAGTCCAGAGCCCCTCCTGTCAGATCCCAGTACAGTCCAGAGCCCCTCCTGTCAGATCCCAGTACAGTCCAGAGCTTCTCCTGTCAGATCCCAGTACAGTCCAGAGCCCTTCCTGTTAGATCCCAGTACAGTCCAGAGCCCCTCCTGTCAGATCCCAGTACAGTCCAGAGCCCTTCCTGTTAGATCCCAGTACAGTCCAGAGCCCCTCCTGTCAGAACCCAGTACAGTCCAGAGCCTTTTCTGTCAGATCCCAGTACAGTCCAGCGCCCCTCCTGTTAGATCCCAGTACAGTCCAGAGCCCCTCCTGTCAGATCCCACTACAGTCCAGAGACCCTCCTGTTAGATCCCAGTACAGTCCAGAGCCCTTCCTGTTAGATCCCAGTACAGTCCAGAGCCCGACCTGTCAGATCCCAGTACAGTCCAGAGCCCCTCCTGTCAGATCCCAGTACTGTCCAGAGACCCTCCGGTTAGATCCCAGTACAGTCCAGAGCCCCTCCTGTTAGATCCCAGTACAGACCAGAGCCCCTCCTGTTAGATCCCAGTACAGACCAGAGCCCCTCCTGTTAGATCCTGGAACAGTCCAGAGACCCTCCTGTTAGATCCCAGTACAGTCCAGAACCTCTCCTGTCAGATCCCAGTACTGTCCAGAGACCCACCGGTTAGATCCCAGTACAGTCCAGAGCCCCTCCTGTTAGATCCCAGTACAGTCCAGAGCCCCTCCTGTTAGATCCCAGTACAGTCCAGAGCCCCTCCTGTCAGATCCCAGTACAGTCTGGAGCCCCTCCTGTCAGATCCCAGTTCAGTCCAGGCCCCTCCTGTCAGATCCCAGTACAGTCCAGGGCCCCTCCTGTCAAATCCCAGTACAGTCCAGAGCCCTCTCCTGTCAGATCCCAGTCCAGTCCAGAGCCCTCTCCTGTCAGATCCCAGTACAGTCCAGCAACCCTCCTGTCAGATCCCAATACAGTCCAGAGCCCATCCTGTTAGATCCCAGTACAGTCCAGAGCCCCTCCTGTTAGATCCCAGTACAGTCCAGAGCCCATCCTGTTAGATCCCAGTACAGTCCAGAGCCCCTCCTGTCAGATCCCAGTGCAGTCCAGAGGCCCTACTGTCAGATCCCAGTACAGTCCAGAGACCCTCCGGTTAGATCCCAGTACAGTCCAGAGCCCCTCCTTTCAGATCCCAGTTCAGTCCAGAGCCCTCTCCTGTCAGATCCCAGTCCAGTCCAGAGCCCTCTCCTGTCAGATCCCAGTACAGTCCAGAGCCCTCTCCTGTCAGATCCCAGTGCAGTCCAGCAACCCTCCTGTCAGATCCCAGTACAGTCCAGAGCCCATCCTGTTAGATCCCAGTGCAGACCAGAGCCGCTCCTGTTAGATCCCAGTACAGTCCAGAGCCCCTCCTGTTAGATCCCAGTGCAGACCAGAGCCGCTCCTGTTAGATCCCAGTACAGTCCAGAGCCCCTCCTGTCAGATCCCAGTACAGTCCAGAGCCCCTCCTGTTAGATCCCAGCACCGACCAGAGCCCCTCCTGTTCGATCCCAGTACAGTCCAGAGCCCCTCCTGTCAGATCCCAGTACAGTCCAGAGACCCTCCGATTAGATCCCAGTGCAGTCCAGGGCCCCTCCTGTCAGATCGCAGTACAGTCCAGAGCCCCTCCTGTCAGATCCCAGTACAGTCCAGAGACCCTCCGATTAGATCCCAGTACAGTCCAGAGCCCCTCCTGTCAGATCCCAGTACAATTCAGAGCCTCTCCTGTCAGATCCCAGTTCAGTCCAGAGCCCCTCCTGTCAGATCCCAGTACAGTGCAGAGCCCCTCCTGTCAGATACCAGTACAGTCTGGAGCCCCTCCTGACAGATCCCAGTTCAGTCCAGGCCACTCCTCTCAGATCCCAGTACAATCCAGAGCCCTCCTGTCGGATCCCATTACAGCCCAGAGCCCCTCCTGTCAGATCCCAGTACAGTCCAGACACCCTCCTCTCAGATCCCAGTCCAACCCAGAGCCCTCCTGTCGGATCCCATTAGAGCCCAGAGCCCCTCCTGTCAGATCCCAGTACAGTCCAGGGCCCCCTCCTGTCAAATCCCAGTACAGTCCAGAGACCCCCTTGTCAAATCCCAGTACAGCCCAGAGCCCCTCCTGTCGGATCCCAGTTGAGTCCAGAGCCCCTCCTGTTAGATCCCAGTACAGTCCAGAGCCCCTCCTGTTAGATCCCAGTACAGACCAGAGCCCCTCCTGTTAGATCCCAGTACAGTCCAGAGCCTCTCCTGTCAGATCCCAGTACAGTCCAGAGCCCTTCCTGTTAGATCCCAGTACAGTCCAGAGCCCCTCCTGTCAGATCCCAGTACAGTCCAGAGCCTCTTCTGTCAGATCCCAGTACAGTCCAGCGCCCCTCCTGTTAGATCCCAGTACAGTCCAGAGCCACTCCTGTCAGATCCCACTACAGTCCAGAGACCCTCCTGTTAGATCCCAGTACAGTCCAGAGCCCTTCCTGTAAGATCCCAGTACAGTCCAGAGCCCGTCCTGTCAGATCCCAGTACAGTCCAGAGCCCCTCCTGTCAGATCCCAGTACTGTCCAGATACCCTCCGGTTAGATCCCAGTACAGTCCAGAGCCCCTCCTGTTAGATCCCAGTACAGTCCAGAGCCCCTCCTGTTAGATCCCAGTACAGTCCAGAGCCCCTCCTGTCAGATTCCAGTACAGTCTGGAGCCCCTCCTGTCAGATCCCAGTTCAGTCAAAGGCTCCTCCTGTCAAATTCAAGTACAGTCCAGAGCCCTCTCCTGTCAGATCCCAGTACAGTCCAGAGCCCTCTCCTGTCAGATCCCAGTGCAGTCCAGCAACCCTCCTGTCAGATCCCAGTACAGTCCAGAGCCCATCCTGTTAGATCCCAGTACAGTCCAGAGCCCCTCCTGTTAGATCCCAGTGCAGACCAGAGCCGCTCCTGTCAGATCCCAGTACAGTCCAGAGCCCCTCCTGTCAGATCCCAGCACCGACCAGAGCCCCTCCTGTTCGATCCCAGTACAGTCCAGAGCCCCTCCTGTCAGATCCCAGTACAGTCCAGAGACCCTCCGATTAGATCCCAGTACAGTCCAGAGCCCCTCCTGTCAGATCGCAGTACAGTCCAGAGCCCCTCCTCTCAGATCCCAGTCCAACCCAGAGCCCTCCTGTCGGATCCCATTAGAGCCCAGAGCCCCTCCTGTCAGATCCCAGTACAGTCCAGGGCCCCCTCCTGTCAAATCCCAGTACAGTCCAGAGACCCCCTTGTCAAATCGCAGTACAGCCCAGAGCCCCTCCTGTCAGCTCCAAGTAGAGTCCAGAGTCCCTCCTGTCAAATCCCAGTACAGTCCAGGGCCCCTCCTTTCAGATCCCAGTACAGTCCAGGGCCCCCTCCTGTCAAATTCCAGTACAGTCCAGAGGCCCCCCTGTCAAATCCCAGTACAGCCCAGAGCCCCTCCTGTCAGCTCCCAGTAGAGTCCAGAGTCCCTCCTGTCAGATCCCAGTACAGTCCAGGGCCCCTCCTGTCAGATCCCAGTACAGTCCAGAGCCCCCTCCTGTCAAATCCCAGTACAGCCCAGAGCCCCTCCTGTCAGCTCCCAGTCGAGTCCAGAGTCCCTCCTGTCAGATCCCAGTACAGTCCAGGGCCCCTCCTGTCAAATCCCAGTACAGTCCAGAGCCCCCTCCTGTCAAATCCCAGTACAGTCCAGAGCCCCCCCCTGTCAAATCCCAGTACAGCCCAGAGCCCCTCCTGTCAGCCCACACTAGAGTCCAGAGTCCCTCCTGTCAGATCCCAGTACAGTCCAGGGCCCCTCCTGTCAAATCCCAGTACAGTCCAGAGCCCCTCCTGTCAGATCCCAGTACAGTCCAGAGCCCCCCCCTGTCAAATCCCAGTACAGCCCAGAGCCCCTCCTGTCAGCCCACACTAGAGTCCAGAGTCGCTCCTGTCAGATCCCAGTACAGTCCAGGGCCTCTCCTGTCAAATCCCAGTACAGTCCAGAGCCCCTCCTGTCAGATCCCAGCACAGTCCAGAGCCCCTCCGATTAGATCCCAGTACAGTCTAGAGCCTCTCCTGTTAGATCCCAGTACAGTCCAGAGCCCCTCCTGTTAGATCCCACTACAATCCAGAGCCCCTCCTGTCAGATCCCAGTACAGTCCAGAGCCCCTCCTGTCAGATCCCAGTACAGTCCAGAGCCCCTCCTGTAAGATCCCAGTACAGTCTATAGCCCCTCCTGTCAGATCCCAGTACAGTCCAGAGCCCCTCCTGTCAGATCCCAGTACAGTCCAGAGCCCCTCCGATTAGATCCCAGTACAGTCCAGAGCCCCTCCTGTTAGATCCCAGTACAATCCAGAGCCCCTCCTGTCAGATCCCAGTACAGTCCAGAGCCCCTCCTGTCAGATCCCAGTACAGTCCAGAGCCCCTCCTGTCAGATCCCAGTACAGTCTAGAGCCCCTCATGACAGATCCCAGTTCAGTCCAGGCCCCTCCTCTCAGATCCCAGTACAATCCAGAGCCCTCCTGTCAGATCCCATTACAGTGCAGAAACCCTCCTGTCAGATCCCCATTACAGCCCAGAGCCCCTCCTGTCAGATCCCAGTACAGGCCAGGGCCCCCTCCTGTCAAATCCCAGTACAGTCCAGAGCCCCCCCCTTGTCAAATCCCAGTACAGCCCAGAGCCCCTCCTGTCAGCTCCCAGTAGAGTCCAGAGTCCCTCCTGTCAAATCCCAGTACAGTCCAGAGCCCCCTCCTGTCAAATCCCAGTACAGTCCAGAGCCCCTCCCTGTCAAATCCCAGTACAGCCCAGAGCCCCTACTGTCAGCTCCCAGTCGAGTCCAGAGTCCCTCCTGTAAGATCCCAGTACAGTCCAGGGCCCCTCCTGTTAGATCCCAGTACAGTGCAGAGCCCCTCCTGTCAGATCCCAGTACAGTCCAGGGCCCCTCCTGTCAAATCCCAGTGCAGTCCAGAGCCCCCTCCTGTCAAATCCCAGTACTGTCCAGAGCCCCCCCCTGTCAAATCCCAGTACAGCCCAGAGCCCCTCCTGTCAGCCCCCAGTAGAGTCCAGGGCCCCTCCTGTCAAATCCCAGTACAGTCCAGAGCCCTCTCCTGTCAGATCCCAGTACATTCCAGCAACGCTCCTGTCAGATCCCAGTACAGTCCAGCAACCCTCCTGTCAGATCCCAGTACAGTCCAGAGCCGTCCTGTCAGATCCCATTACAGTCCAGCAGCCCTCCTGTCAGATCCCAGTACAGTCCAGAGCCCTCCTGTCAGATCCCATTACAGTCCAGAAACCCTCCTGTCAGATCCCCATTACAGCCCAGAGCCCCTCCTGTCAGATCCCAGTACAGTCCAGAGACCCTCCGATTAGATCCCAGTGCAGTCCAGGGCCCCTCCTGTCAGATCGCAGTACAGTCCAGAGCCCCTCCTGTCAGATCCCAGTACAGTCCAGAGACCCTCCGATTAGATCCCAGTACAGTCCAGAGCCCCTCCTGTCAGATCCCAGTACAATTCAGAGCCTCTCCTGTCAGATCCCAGTTCAGTCCAGAGCCCCTCCTGTCAGATCCCAGTACAGTGCAGAGCCCCTCCTGTCAGATACCAGTACAGTCTGGAGCCCCTCCTGACAGATCCCAGTTCAGTCCAGGCCACTCCTCTCAGATCCCAGTACAATCCAGAGCCCTCCTGTCGGATCCCATTACAGCCCAGAGCCCCTCCTGTCAGATCCCAGTACAGTCCAGACACCCTCCTCTCAGATCCCAGTCCAACCCAGAGCCCTCCTGTCGGATCCCATTAGAGCCCAGAGCCCCTCCTGTCAGATCCCAGTACAGTCCAGGGCCCCCTCCTGTCAAATCCCAGTACAGTCCAGAGACCCCCTTGTCAAATCCCAGTACAGCCCAGAGCCCCTCCTGTCGGATCCCAGTTGAGTCCAGAGCCCCTCCTGTTAGATCCCAGTACAGTCCAGAGCCCCTCCTGTTAGATCCCAGTACAGACCAGAGCCCCTCCTGTTAGATCCCAGTACAGTCCAGAGCCTCTCCTGTCAGATCCCAGTACAGTCCAGAGCCCTTCCTGTTAGATCCCAGTACAGTCCAGAGCCCCTCCTGTCAGATCCCAGTACAGTCCAGAGCCTCTTCTGTCAGATCCCAGTACAGTCCAGCGCCCCTCCTGTTAGATCCCAGTACAGTCCAGAGCCACTCCTGTCAGATCCCACTACAGTCCAGAGACCCTCCTGTTAGATCCCAGTACAGTCCAGAGCCCTTCCTGTAAGATCCCAGTACAGTCCAGAGCCCGTCCTGTCAGATCCCAGTACAGTCCAGAGCCCCTCCTGTCAGATCCCAGTACTGTCCAGATACCCTCCGGTTAGATCCCAGTACAGTCCAGAGCCCCTCCTGTTAGATCCCAGTACAGTCCAGAGCCCCTCCTGTTAGATCCCAGTACAGTCCAGAGCCCCTCCTGTCAGATTCCAGTACAGTCTGGAGCCCCTCCTGTCAGATCCCAGTTCAGTCCAGGGCTCCTCCTGTCAAATTCAAGTACAGTCCAGAGCCCTCTCCTGTCAGATCCCAGTACAGTCCAGAGCCCTCTCCTGTCAGATCCCAGTGCAGTCCAGCAACCCTCCTGTCAGATCCCAGTACAGTCCAGAGCCCATCCTGTTAGATCCCAGTACAGTCCAGAGCCCCTCCTGTTAGATCCCAGTGCAGACCAGAGCCCCTCCTGTCAGATCCCAGTACAGTCCAGAGCCCCTCCTGTCAGATCCCAGCACCGACCAGAGCCCCTCCTGTTCGATCCCAGTACAGTCCAGAGCCCCTCCTGTCAGATCCCAGTACAGTCCAGAGACCCTCCGATTAGATCCCAGTACAGTCCAGAGCCCCTCCTGTCAGATCGCAGTACAGTCCAGAGCCCCTCCTCTCAGATCCCAGTCCAACCCAGAGCCCTCCTGTCGGATCCCATTAGAGCCCAGAGCCCCTCCTGTCAGATCCCAGTACAGTCCAGGGCCCCCTCCTGTCAAATCCCAGTACAGTCCAGAGACCCCCTTGTCAAATCGCAGTACAGCCCAGAGCCCCTCCTGTCAGCTCCAAGTAGAGTCCAGAGTCCCTCCTGTCAAATCCCAGTACAGTCCAGGGCCCCTCCTTTCAGATCCCAGTACAGTCCAGGGCCCCCTCCTGTCAAATTCCAGTACAGTCCAGAGGCCCCCCTGTCAAATCCCAGTACAGCCCAGAGCCCCTCCTGTCAGCTCCCAGTAGAGTCCAGAGTCCCTCCTGTCAGATCCCAGTACAGTCCAGGGCCCCTCCTGTCAGATCCCAGTACAGTCCAGAGCCCCCTCCTGTCAAATCCCAGTACAGCCCAGAGCCCCTCCTGTCAGCTCCCAGTCGAGTCCAGAGTCCCTCCTGTCAGATCCCAGTACAGTCCAGGGCCCCTCCTGTCAAATCCCAGTACAGTCCAGAGCCCCCTCCTGTCAAATCCCAGTACAGTCCAGAGCCCCCCCCTGTCAAATCCCAGTACAGCCCAGAGCCCCTCCTGTCAGCCCACACTAGAGTCCAGAGTCCCTCCTGTCAGATCCCAGTACAGTCCAGGGCCCCTCCTGTCAAATCCCAGTACAGTCCAGAGCCCCTCCTGTCAGATCCCAGTACAGTCCAGAGCCCCCCCCTGTCAAATCCCAGTACAGCCCAGAGCCCCTCCTGTCAGCCCACACTAGAGTCCAGAGTCGCTCCTGTCAGATCCCAGTACAGTCCAGGGCCCCTCCTGTCAAATCCCAGTACAGTCCAGAGCCCCTCCTGTCAGATCCCAGCACAGTCCAGAGCCCCTCGGATTAGATCCCAGTACAGTCTAGAGCCTCTCCTGTTAGATCCCAGTACAGTCCAGAGCCCCTCCTGTTAGATCCCACTACAATCCAGAGCCCCTCCTGTCAGATCCCAGTACAGTCCAGAGCCCCTCCTGTCAGATCCCAGTACAGTCCAGAGCCCCTCCTGTAAGATCCCAGTACAGTCTATAGCCCCTCCTGTCAGATCCCAGTACAGTCCAGAGCCCCTCCTGTCAGATCCCAGTACAGTCCAGAGCCCCTCCGATTAGATCCCAGTACAGTCCAGAGCCCCTCCTGTTAGATCCCAGTACAATCCAGAGCCCCTCCTGTCAGATCCCAGTACAGTCCAGAGCCCCTCCTGTCAGATCCCAGTACAGTCCAGAGCCCCTCCTGTCAGATCCCAGTACAGTCTAGAGCCCCTCATGACAGATCCCAGTTCAGTCCAGGCCCCTCCTCTCAGATCCCAGTACAATCCAGAGCCCTCCTGTCAGATCCCATTACAGTGCAGAAACCCTCCTGTCAGATCCCCATTACAGCCCAGAGCCCCTCCTGTCAGATCCCAGTACAGGCCAGGGCCCCCTCCTGTCAAATCCCAGTACAGTCCAGAGCCCCCCCCTTGTCAAATCCCAGTACAGCCCAGAGCCC
The DNA here is from genome assembly GCF_035084215.1 of Heptranchias perlo. NCBI lineage: Eukaryota > Metazoa > Chordata > Chondrichthyes > Hexanchiformes > Hexanchidae > Heptranchias > Heptranchias perlo. The sequence continues at coordinate 51,659,821 of NC_090343.1, read as the reverse complement.
CTCCTGTCAGCTCCCAGTAGAGTCCAGAGTCCCTCCTGTCAAATCCCAGTACAGTCCAGAGCCCCCTCCTGTCAAATCCCAGTACAGTCCAGAGCCCCTCCCTGTCAAATCCCAGTACAGCCCAGAGCCCCTCCTGTCAGCTCCCAGTCGAGTCCAGAGTCCCTCCTGTAAGATCCCAGTACAGTCCAGGGCCCCTCCTGTTAGATCCCAGTACAGTGCAGAGCCCCTCCTGTCAGATCCCAGTACAGTCCAGGGCCCCTCCTGTCAAATCCCAGTGCAGTCCAGAGCCCCCTCCTGTCAAATCCCAGTACTGTCCAGAGCCCCCCCCTGTCAAATCCCAGTACAGCCCAGAGCCCCTCCTGTCAGCCCCCAGTAGAGTCCAGGGCCCCTCCTGTCAAATCCCAGTACAGTCCAGAGCCCTCTCCTGTCAGATCCCAGTACATTCCAGCAACGCTCCTGTCAGATCCCAGTACAGTCCAGCAACCCTCCTGTCAGATCCCAGTACAGTCCAGAGCCGTCCTGTCAGATCCCATTACAGTCCAGCAGCCCTCCTGTCAGATCCCAGTACAGTCCAGAGCCCTCCTGTCAGATCCCATTACAGTCCAGAAACCCTCCTGTCAGATCCCCATTACAGCCCAGAGCCCCTCCTGTCAGATCCCAGTACAGTGCAGAGACCCTCCGATTAGATCCCAGTACAGTCCAGAGCCCCTCCTGTCAGATCCCAGTACAATTCAGAGCCTCTCCTGTCAGATCCCAGTTCAGTCCAGAGCCCCTCCTGTCAGATCCCAGTACAGTGCAGAGCCCCTCCTGTCAGATACCAGTACAGTCTGGAGCCCCTCCTGACAGATCCCAGTTCAGTCCAGGCCACTCCTCTCAGATCCCAGTACAATCCAGAGCCCTCCTGTCGGATCCCATTACAGCCCAGAGCCCCTCCTGTCAGATCCCAGTACAGTCCAGACACCCTCCTCTCAGATCCCAGTCCAACCCAGAGCCCTCCTGTCGGATCCCATTAGAGCCCAGAGCCCCTCCTGTCAGATCCCAGTACAGTCCAGGGCCCCCTCCTGTCAAATCCCAGTACAGTCCAGAGACCCCCTTGTCAAATCCCAGTACAGCCCAGAGCCCCTCCTGTCAGCTCCCAGTAGAGTCCAGAGTCCCTCCTGTCAAATCCCAGTACAGTCCAGGGCCCCTCCTTTCAGATCCCAGTACAGTCCAGGGCCCCCTCCTGTCAAATTCCAGTACAGTCCAGAGGCCCCCCCTGTCAAATCCCAGTACAGCCCAGAGCCCTCTCCTGTCAGATCCCAGTCCAGTCCAGAGCCCTCTCCTGTCAGATCCCAGTACAGTCCAGAGCCCTCTCCTGTCAGATCCCAGTGCAGTCCAGCAACCCTCCTGTCAGATCCCAGTACAGTCCAGAGCCCATCCTGTTAGATCCCAGTACAGTCCAGAGCCCCTCCTGTTAGATCCCAGTGCAGACCAGAGCCGCTCCTGTTAGATCCCAGTACAGTCCAGAGCCCCTCCTGTTAGATCCCAGTGCAGACCAGAGCCGCTCCTGTTAGATCCCAGTACAGTCCAGAGCCCCTCCTGTCAGATCCCAGTACAGTCCAGAGCCCCTTCTGTCAGATCGCAGTACAATCCAGAGCCCCTCCTGTCAGATCCCAGCACCGACCAGAGCCCCTCCTGTTCGATCCCAGTACAGTCCAGAGCCCCTCCTGTCAGATCCCAGTACAGTCCAGAGACCCTCCGATTAGATCCCAGTGCAGTCCAGGGCCCCTCCTGTCAGATCGCAGTACAGTCCAGAGCCCCTCCTGTCAGATCCCAGTACAGTCCAGAGACCCTCCGATTAGATCCCAGTACAGTCCAGAGCCCCTCCTGTCAGATCCCAGTACAATTCAGAGCCTCTCCTGTCAGATCCCAGTTCAGTCCAGAGCCCCTCCTGTCAGATCCCAGTACAGTGCAGAGCCCCTCCTGTCAGATACCAGTACAGTCTGGAGCCCCTCCTGACAGATCCCAGTTCAGTCCAGGCCACTCCTCTCAGATCCCAGTACAATCCAGAGCCCTCCTGTCGGATCCCATTACAGCCCAGAGCCCCTCCTGTCAGATCCCAGTACAGTCCAGACACCCTCCTCTCAGATCCCAGTCCAACCCAGAGCCCTCCTGTCGGATCCCATTAGAGCCCAGAGCCCCTCCTGTCAGATCCCAGTACAGTCCAGGGCCCCCTCCTGTCAAATCCCAGTACAGTCCAGAGACCCCCTTGTCAAATCCCAGTACAGCCCAGAGCCCCTCCTGTCGGATCCCAGTTGAGTCCAGAGCCCCTCCTGTTAGATCCCAGTACAGTCCAGAGCCCCTCCTGTTAGATCCCAGTACAGACCAGAGCCCCTCCTGTTAGATCCCAGTACAGTCCAGAGCCCCTCCTGTCAGATCCCAGTACAGTCCAGAGCCCTTCCTGTTAGATCCCAGTACAGTCCAGAGCCCCTCCTGTCAGATCCCAGTACAGTCCAGAGCCTCTTCTGTCAGATCCCAGTACAGTCCAGCGCCCCTCCTGTTAGATCCCAGTACAGTCCAGAGCCACTCCTGTCAGATCCCACTACAGTCCAGAGACCCTCCTGTTAGATCCCAGTACAGTCCAGAGCCCTTCCTGTAAGATCCCAGTACAGTCCAGAGCCCCTCCTCTCAGATCCCAGTCCAACCCAGAGCCCTCCTGTCGGATCCCATTAGAGCCCAGAGCCCCTCCTGTCAGATCCCAGTACAGTCCAGGGCCCCCTCCTGTCAAATCCCAGTACAGTCCAGAGACCCCCTTGTCAAATCGCAGTACAGCCCAGAGCCCCTCCTGTCAGCTCCAAGTAGAGTCCAGAGTCCCTCCTGTCAAATCCCAGTACAGTCCAGGGCCCCTCCTTTCAGATCCCAGTACAGTCCAGGGCCCCCTCCTGTCAAATTCCAGTACAGTCCAGAGGCCCCCCTGTCAAATCCCAGTACAGCCCAGAGCCCCTCCTGTCAGCTCCCAGTAGAGTCCAGAGTCCCTCCTGTCAGATCCCAGTACAGTCCAGGGCCCCTCCTGTCAGATCCCAGTACAGTCCAGAGCCCCCTCCTGTCAAATCCCAGTACAGCCCAGAGCCCCTCCTGTCAGCTCCCAGTCGAGTCCAGAGTCCCTCCTGTCAGATCCCAGTACAGTCCAGGGCCCCTCCTGTCAAATCCCAGTACAGTCCAGAGCCCCCTCCTGTCAAATCCCAGTACAGTCCAGAGCCCCCCCCTGTCAAATCCCAGTACAGCCCAGAGCCCCTCCTGTCAGCCCACACTAGAGTCCAGAGTCCCTCCTGTCAGATCCCAGTACAGTCCAGGGCCCCTCCTGTCAAATCCCAGTACAGTCCAGAGCCCCTCCTGTCAGATCCCAGTACAGTCCAGAGCCCCCCCCTGTCAAATCCCAGTACAGCCCAGAGCCCCTCCTGTCAGCCCACACTAGAGTCCAGAGTCGCTCCTGTCAGATCCCAGTACAGTCCAGGGCCCCTCCTGTCAAATCCCAGTACAGTCCAGAGCCCCTCCTGTCAGATCCCAGCACAGTCCAGAGCCCCTCCGATTAGATCCCAGTACAGTCTAGAGCCTCTCCTGTTAGATCCCAGTACAGTCCAGAGCCCCTCCTGTTAGATCCCACTACAATCCAGAGCCCCTCCTGTCAGATCCCAGTACAGTCCAGAGCCCCTCCTGTCAGATCCCAGTACAGTCCAGAGCCCCTCCTGTAAGATCCCAGTACAGTCTATAGCCCCTCCTGTCAGATCCCAGTACAGTCCAGAGCCCCTCCTGTCAGATCCCAGTACAGTCCAGAGCCCCTCCGATTAGATCCCAGTACAGTCCAGAGCCCCTCCTGTTAGATCCCAGTACAATCCAGAGCCCCTCCTGTCAGATCCCAGTACAGTCCAGAGCCCCTCCTGTCAGATCCCAGTACAGTCTAGAGCCCCTCATGACAGATCCCAGTTCAGTCCAGGCCCCTCCTCTCAGATCCCAGTACAATCCAGAGCCCTCCTGTCAGATCCCATTACAGTGCAGAAACCCTCCTGTCAGATCCCCATTACAGCCCAGAGCCCCTCCTGTCAGATCCCAGTACAGGCCAGGGCCCCCTCCTGTCAAATCCCAGTACAGTCCAGAGCCCCCCCCTTGTCAAATCCCAGTACAGCCCAGAGCCCCTCCTGTCAGCTCCCAGTAGAGTCCAGAGTCCCTCCTGTCAAATCCCAGTACAGTCCAGAGCCCCCTCCTGTCAAATCCCAGTACAGTCCAGAGCCCCTCCCTGTCAAATCCCAGTACAGCCCAGAGCCCCTCCTGTCAGCTCCCAGTCGAGTCCAGAGTCCCTCCTGTAAGATCCCAGTACAGTCCAGGGCCCCTCCTGTTAGATCCCAGTACAGTGCAGAGCCCCTCCTGTCAGATCCCAGTACAGTCCAGGGCCCCTCCTGTCAAATCCCAGTGCAGTCCAGAGCCCCCTCCTGTCAAATCCCAGTACTGTCCAGAGCCCCCCCCTGTCAAATCCCAGTACAGCCCAGAGCCGCTCCTGTTAGATCCCAGTACAGTCCAGAGCCCCTCCTGTCAGATCCCAGTACAGTCCAGAGCCCCTTCTGTCAGATCGCAGTACAATCCAGAGCCCCTCCTGTCAGATCCCAGCACCGACCAGAGCCCCTCCTGTTCGATCCCAGTACAGTCCAGAGCCCCTCCTGTCAGATCCCAGTACAGTCCAGAGACCCTCCGATTAGATCCCAGTGCAGTCCAGGGCCCCTCCTGTCAGATCGCAGTACAGTCCAGAGCCCCTCCTGTCAGATCCCAGTACAGTCCAGAGACCCTCCGATTAGATCCCAGTACAGTCCAGAGCCCCTCCTGTCAGATCCCAGTACAATTCAGAGCCTCTCCTGTCAGATCCCAGTTCAGTCCAGAGCCCCTCCTGTCAGATCCCAGTACAGTGCAGAGCCCCTCCTGTCAGATACCAGTACAGTCTGGAGCCCCTCCTGACAGATCCCAGTTCAGTCCAGGCCACTCCTCTCAGATCCCAGTACAATCCAGAGCCCTCCTGTCGGATCCCATTACAGCCCAGAGCCCCTCCTGTCAGATCCCAGTACAGTCCAGACACCCTCCTCTCAGATCCCAGTCCAACCCAGAGCCCTCCTGTCGGATCCCATTAGAGCCCAGAGCCCCTCCTGTCAGATCCCAGTACAGTCCAGGGCCCCCTCCTGTCAAATCCCAGTACAGTCCAGAGACCCCCTTGTCAAATCCCAGTACAGCCCAGAGCCCCTCCTGTCGGATCCCAGTTGAGTCCAGAGCCCCTCCTGTTAGATCCCAGTACAGTCCAGAGCCCCTCCTGTTAGATCCCAGTACAGACCAGAGCCCCTCCTGTTAGATCCCAGTACAGTCCAGAGCCCCTCCTGTCAGATCCCAGTACAGTCCAGAGCCCTTCCTGTTAGATCCCAGTACAGTCCAGAGCCCCTCCTGTCAGATCCCAGTACAGTCCAGAGCCTCTTCTGTCAGATCCCAGTACAGTCCAGCGCCCCTCCTGTTAGATCCCAGTACAGTCCAGAGCCACTCCTGTCAGATCCCACTACAGTCCAGAGACCCTCCTGTTAGATCCCAGTACAGTCCAGAGCCCTTCCTGTAAGATCCCAGTACAGTCCAGAGCCCCTCCTCTCAGATCCCAGTCCAACCCAGAGCCCTCCTGTCGGATCCCATTAGAGCCCAGAGCCCCTCCTGTCAGATCCCAGTACAGTCCAGGGCCCCCTCCTGTCAAATCCCAGTACAGTCCAGAGACCCCCTTGTCAAATCGCAGTACAGCCCAGAGCCCCTCCTGTCAGCTCCAAGTAGAGTCCAGAGTCCCTCCTGTCAAATCCCAGTACAGTCCAGGGCCCCTCCTTTCAGATCCCAGTACAGTCCAGGGCCCCCTCCTGTCAAATTCCAGTACAGTCCAGAGGCCCCCCTGTCAAATCCCAGTACAGCCCAGAGCCCCTCCTGTCAGCTCCCAGTAGAGTCCAGAGTCCCTCCTGTCAGATCCCAGTACAGTCCAGGGCCCCTCCTGTCAGATCCCAGTACAGTCCAGAGCCCCCTCCTGTCAAATCCCAGTACAGCCCAGAGCCCCTCCTGTCAGCTCCCAGTCGAGTCCAGAGTCCCTCCTGTCAGATCCCAGTACAGTCCAGGGCCCCTCCTGTCAAATCCCAGTACAGTCCAGAGCCCCCTCCTGTCAAATCCCAGTACAGTCCAGAGCCCCCCCCTGTCAAATCCCAGTACAGCCCAGAGCCCCTCCTGTCAGCCCACACTAGAGTCCAGAGTCCCTCCTGTCAGATCCCAGTACAGTCCAGGGCCCCTCCTGTCAAATCCCAGTACAGTCCAGAGCCCCTCCTGTCAGATCCCAGTACAGTCCAGAGCCCCCCCCTGTCAAATCCCAGTACAGCCCAGAGCCCCTCCTGTCAGCCCACACTAGAGTCCAGAGTCGCTCCTGTCAGATCCCAGTACAGTCCAGGGCCCCTCCTGTCAAATCCCAGTACAGTCCAGAGCCCCTCCTGTCAGATCCCAGCACAGTCCAGAGCCCCTCCGATTAGATCCCAGTACAGTCTAGAGCCTCTCCTGTTAGATCCCAGTACAGTCCAGAGCCCCTCCTGTTAGATCCCACTACAATCCAGAGCCCCTCCTGTCAGATCCCAGTACAGTCCAGAGCCCCTCCTGTCAGATCCCAGTACAGTCCAGAGCCCCTCCTGTAAGATCCCAGTACAGTCTATAGCCCCTCCTGTCAGATCCCAGTACAGTCCAGAGCCCCTCCTGTCAGATCCCAGTACAGTCCAGAGCCCCTCCGATTAGATCCCAGTACAGTCCAGAGCCCCTCCTGTTAGATCCCAGTACAATCCAGAGCCCCTCCTGTCAGATCCCAGTACAGTCCAGAGCCCCTCCTGTCAGATCCCAGTACAGTCTAGAGCCCCTCATGACAGATCCCAGTTCAGTCCAGGCCCCTCCTCTCAGATCCCAGTACAATCCAGAGCCCTCCTGTCAGATCCCATTACAGTGCAGAAACCCTCCTGTCAGATCCCCATTACAGCCCAGAGCCCCTCCTGTCAGATCCCAGTACAGGCCAGGGCCCCCTCCTGTCAAATCCCAGTACAGTCCAGAGCCCCCCCCTTGTCAAATCCCAGTACAGCCCAGAGCCCCTCCTGTCAGCTCCCAGTAGAGTCCAGAGTCCCTCCTGTCAAATCCCAGTACAGTCCAGAGCCCCCTCCTGTCAAATCCCAGTACAGTCCAGAGCCCCTCCCTGTCAAATCCCAGTACAGCCCAGAGCCCCTCCTGTCAGCTCCCAGTCGAGTCCAGAGTCCCTCCTGTAAGATCCCAGTACAGTCCAGGGCCCCTCCTGTTAGATCCCAGTACAGTGCAGAGCCCCTCCTGTCAGATCCCAGTACAGTCCAGGGCCCCTCCTGTCAAATCCCAGTGCAGTCCAGAGCCCCCTCCTGTCAAATCCCAGTACTGTCCAGAGCCCCCCCCTGTCAAATCCCAGTACAGCCCAGAGCCCCTCCTGTCAGCCCCCAGTAGAGTCCAGGGCCCCTCCTGTCAAATCCCAGTACAGTCCAGAGCCCTCTCCTATCAGATCCCAGTACATTCCAGCAACGCTCCTGTCAGATCCCAGTACAGTCCAGCAACCCTCCTGTCAGATCCCAGTACAGTCCAGAGCCGTCCTGTCAGATCCCATTACAGTCCAGCAGCCCTCCTGTCAGATCCCAGTACAGTCCAGAGCCCTCCTGTCAGATCCCATTACAGTCCAGAAACCCTCCTGTCAGATCCCCATTACAGCCCAGAGCCCCTCCTGTCAGAGCCCAGTACAGTGCAGAGACCCTCCGATTAGATCCCAGTACAGTCCAGAGCCCCTCCTGTCAGATCCCAGTACAATTCAGAGCCTCTCCTGTCAGATCCCAGTTCAGTCCAGAGCCCCTCCTGTCAGATCCCAGTACAGTGCAGAGCCCCTCCTGTCAGATACCAGTACAGTCTGGAGCCCCTCCTGACAGATCCCAGTTCAGTCCAGGCCACTCCTCTCAGATCCCAGTACAATCCAGAGCCCTCCTGTCGGATCCCATTACAGCCCAGAGCCCCTCCTGTCAGATCCCAGTACAGTCCAGACACCCTCCTCTCAGATCCCAGTCCAACCCAGAGCCCTCCTGTCGGATCCCATTAGAGCCCAGAGCCCCTCCTGTCAGATCCCAGTACAGTCCAGGGCCCCCTCCTGTCAAATCCCAGTACAGTCCAGAGACCCCCTTGTCAAATCCCAGTACAGCCCAGAGCCCCTCCTGTCAGCTCCCAGTAGAGTCCAGAGTCCCTCCTGTCAAATCCCAGTACAGTCCAGGGCCCCTCCTTTCAGATCCCAGTACAGTCCAGGGCCCCCTCCTGTCAAATTCCAGTACAGTCCAGAGGCCCCCCCTGTCAAATCCAAGTACAGCCCAGAGCCCCTCCTGTCAGATCCCAGTACAGTCCAGAGCCCCCTCCTGTCAAATCCCAGTACAGCCCAGAGCCCCTCCTGTCAGCTCCCAGTCGAGTCCAGAGTCCCTCCTGTCAGATCCCAGTACAGTCCAGGGCCCCTCCTGTCAAATCCCAGTACAGTCCAGAGCCCCCTCCTGTCAAATCCCAGTACAGTCCAGAGCCACCCCCTGTCAAATCCCAGTACAGCCCAGAGCCCCTCCTGTCAGCCCACACTAGAGTCCAGAGTCCCTCCTGTCAGATCCCAGTACAGTCCAGGGCCCCTCCTGTCAAATCCCAGTACAGTCCAGAGCCCCTCCTGTCAGATCCCAGTACAGTCCAGAGCCCCCCCCTGTCAAATCCCAGTACAGCCCAGAGCCCCTCCTGTCAGCCCACACTAGAGTCCAGAGTCCCTCCTGTCAGATCCCAGTACAGTCCAGGGCCCCTCCTGTCAAATCCCAGTACAGTCCAGAGCCCCTCCTGTCAGATCCCAGTACAGTCCAGAGCCCCTCCGATTAGATCCCAGTACAGTCTAGAGCCCCTCCTGTTAGATCCCAGTACAGTCCAGAGCCCCTCCTGTTAGATCCCACTACAATCCAGAGCCCCTCCTGTCAGATCCCAGTACAGTCCAGAGTCCCTCCTGTCAGATCCCAGTACAGTCCAGAGCCCCTCCTGTCAGATCCCTGTACAGTCTATAGCCCCTCTTGACAGATCCCAGTTCAGTCCAGGCCACTCCTCTCAGATCCCAGTACAATCCAGAGCCCTCCTGTCGGATCCCATTACAGCCCAGAGCCCCTCCTGTCAGATCACAGTACAGTCCAGGGCCCCTCCTGTCAAATCCCAGTACAGTCCAGAGCCCCTCCTGTCAGATGCCAGTACAGTCCAGAGCCCCTCCGATTAGATCCCAGTACAGTCTAGAGCCCCTCCTGTTAGATCCCAGTACAGTCCAGAGCCCCTCCTGTTAGATCCCACTACAATCCTGAGCCCCTCCTGTCAGATCCCAGTACAGTCCAGAGCCCCTCCTGTCAGATCCCAGTACAGTCCAGAGCCCCTCCTGTCAGATCCCAGTACAGTCTATAGCCCCTCTTGAAAGATCCCAGTTCAGTCCAGGCCACTCCTCTCAGATCCCAGTACAATCCAGAGCCCTCCTGTCGGATCCCATTACAGCCCAGAGCCCCTCCTGTCAGATCCCAGTACAGTCCAGAAACCCTCCTCTCAGATCCCAGTCCAACCCAGAGCCCTCCTGTCGGATCCCAGTACAGTCCAGAGCCCCCCCCTGTCAAATCCCAGTACAGCCCAGAGCCCCTCCTGTCAGCCCACAGTAGAGTCCAGAGTCCCTCCTGTCAGATCCCAGTACAGTCCAGGGCCCCTCCTGTCAAATCCCAGTACAGTCCAGAGCCCCTCCTGTCAGATCCCAGTACAGTCCAGAGCCCCTCCGATTAGATCCCAGTACAGTCCAGAGCCCCTCCTGTTAGATCCCAGTACAATCCAGAGCCCCTCCTGTCAGATCCCAGTACAGTCCAGAGCCCCTCCTGTCAGATCCCAGTACAGTCCAGAGCCCCTCCTGTCAGATCCCAGTACAGTCTAGAGCCCCTCATGACAGATCCCAGTTCAGTCCAGGCCCCTCCTCTCAGATCCCAGTACAATCCAGAGCCCTCCTGTCAGATCCCATTACAGTGCAGAAACCCTCCTGTCAGATCCCCATTACAGCCCAAAGCCCCTCCTGTCAGATCCCAGTACAGGCCAGGGCCCCCTCCTGTCAAATCCCAGTCCAGTCCAGAGCCCCCCCCTGTCAGCCCACAGTAGAGTCCAGAGTCCCTCCTGTCAGATCCCAGTACAGTCCAGGGCCCCTCCTGTGAAATCCCAGTACAGTCCAGAGCCCCTCCTGTCAGATCCCAGTACAGTCCAGAGCCCTCCTGTCGGATCCCATTACAGCCCAGAGCCCCTCCTGTCAGATCCCAGTACAGTCCAGGGCCCCTCCTGTCAAATCCCAGTACAGTCCAGAGCCCCTCCTGTTAGATCCCAGTACAGTCCAGAGCCCCTCCTGTTAGATCCCACTACAATCCAGAGCCCCTCCTGTCAGATCCCAGTACAGTCCAGAGCCCCTCCTGTCAGATCCCAGTACAGTCCAGAGCCCCTCCTGTCAGATCCCAGTACAGTCTATAGCCCCTCTTGACAGATCCCAGTTCAGTCCAGGCCACTCCTCTCAGATCCCAGTACAATCCAGAGCCCTCCTGTCGGATCCCATTACAGCCCAGAGCCCCTCCTGTCAGATCCCAGTACAGTCCAGAAACCCTCCTCTCAGATCCCAGTCCAACCCAGAGCCCTCCTGTCGGATCCCAGTACAGTCCAGAGCCCCCCCCTGTCAAATCCCAGTACAGCCCAGAGCCCCTCCTGTCAGCCCACAGTAGAGTCCAGAGTCCCTCCTGTCAGATCCCAGTACAGTCCAGGGCCCCTCCTGTCAAATCCCAGTACAGTCCAGAGCCCCTCCTGTCAGATCCCAGTACAGTCCAGAGCCCCTCCGATTAGATCCCAGTGCAGTCCAGAGCCCCTCCTGTTAGATCCCAGTACAATCCAGAGCCCCTCCTGTCAGATCCCAGTACAGTCCAGAGCCCCTCCTGTCAGATCCCATTACAGTCCAGAAACCCTCCTGTCAGATCCCCATTACAGCCCAGAGCCCCTCCTGTCAGATCCCAGTACAGTCCAGGGCCCCCTCCTGTCAAATCCCAGTACAGTCCAGAGCCCCTCCTGTCAGCTCCCAGTAGAGTCCAGAGCCCCTCCTGTCAAATCCCAGTACAGTCCAGAGTCCCTCCTGTCAGCTTCCAGTGCAGCCCATTTTTTTTGGTCACCAGGTGTTGGTAATGGCTCTGCTGCTGCCATTTGCAGCTACTCTAGACCCATCTTTTGTTTCTTTTCTTGTCCCATTATCACCCTCCTTGCCTCGCACCATCATCCCTTTTGCCATTTAATCACTCCTGCCCTCCACCCTATCACACACCTTCCCTTTTGTTCTTTCCCCTCCCCCTTTTTCCTGGCTATGTAATTGTTTAAAAACTGTTAACTTCTCCCAGTTCTGACGAAGGGTCTTCGACCTGAAACGTTAACTCTGTTTCTTTCTCCACAGATGCTGCCTGACCTGCTGAGTATTTCAGGCATTTTCTAAAATTATTTCAAATTTCCATCATCCACAGTATTTTAACTGTTCTCTATATCTCTCCCAGTCCCCTGGATCTACACTGTTCTTTGAACTTTTGTGTGCTCTTTCCTTTAATTTTATGTTATCTCTCACCTCTTTTGTTGACTATGTCTGTTTTATTTGGTTAGTAGAGCTCTTGCCCTTTAGGGGTATATACTGGTCCTGTATTAAACTAAATTCTTTTTTGAACACCTCCCACTGTTCATCTGTAGTTTTACCCAATAACAGTTTTGACCAGTTTACTGTCGTCAGTCTCTGTCTCATCCCGTTATAGTTAGTCTTACCGAAATCTAGAATTGTAGCAACTGTGTTACGTTTCTCCCTTCAAACCTAATAGTGAATTCGATCATATTATGATCGCTGTTGGATAAATGTTCCTTTATTGTTTGATTATTATCTAAATCTGGCTCATTACCCATTACTAAATCTAATTTGGCCTGCCCTCTTATTGGTTCTCATAGAAATTTCATAGAATCATAGAAATTTACTGCACAGAAGGAAGCCATCTGACCCATCATGTCTGTGCCCTTCGAGAACATATTGCTCCAGGACACTATCTTGAATGCACCCAAGGAATTCACTACCCTTCTGACTTGAGCTACTCTGCTCTTCCCAATCTATCTGAAAATTAATGTCTCCCATTAAAACAACTCTACTTTTGCTATAAGCCTCTCAAATCTCTGAAATAATGCATTCTGCCGCTTCATTGCTGCTATCAGGAGGCCTGTAGACGACTCCCATTACAGTTTTAAGTCTTCTCTTATTCCTCAATTCTAACCATAGTCTCTGCTGTTTGCTTTCCCATACTGATATCCTCTCTTACTAATGTTGTAATAGTATCTTTAATCAATAAGGCTACCCCTCCTCCTCTCCCAATTTCCCTATCCTTTCTAAAGACCTTATAACCAGGAATATTTAGCTCCCAATCATGACCAGCTTGCAATAGGATGAGGCTGCCTGTCCCAACTCCACCCCTGGGTCTGTGTCAGTTCCAGAGGCCCAGGCCTAGCCCCAGACCCAGGCCCAGGCCCAGCCTAGTAACAAGCACAGCCATTAAGCCGAAAAATAATACAGGCAGCAACTCAAATCCCATCTGCAAATATCATAGAATTGTAGAATGATACAGCACAGGAGGAGACCATTCGGCCCATCGTGCCTGTGCTGGCTCTTTGAAAGAGCTATCCAATTAGTCCCACTCTCCCGCTCTTTCCCCGTAGCCCTGTAAATTTTTACCCTTCAAGTATTCAATCAATTCCCTTTTGAAAGTTATTATTGAATCTGCTTCCACCGCCCTTTCAGGCAGCACATTCCAGGTCATAACAACTCGCCGCATTAGAAAGATTTTCCTCATGTTGCCTCTGGATCTTTTGCCGATCGCCTTAAATCTGTGTCCTCTGGTTACCGACCCTTCTGCCACTGGAAACCTCTATTAAATCTCCTCTTAACCTTCTCTGTTCTAATGATGTGGAGATGCCGGTGATGGACTGGGGTTGACAAATGTATGAAATCTTACAACACCAGGTTATAGTCCAACAGTTTTATTTGAAAAGCTTCCGAAAGCTTGTGATTTTCAAATAAAACTGTTGGACTATAACCTGGTGTTGTAAGATTCCTTACATTTCTCTGTTCTAAGGAGAACAACCCCAGATTCTCCAGTCTCTCCACAAAACTGAAGTCCCTCATCCCTGGTACCATTCTAGTAAATCTCTTCTGCACCCTCTCTAGGGCCTTGCTAAAGTGCGGTGCCCAGAATTGAACACAATACTCCAACTGAGGCCTAACCAATGTTTTATAAAGATTTAGTATAACTTCCTTGCTTTCATACTCTATGCCTCTATTAATAAAGCCCAGTGTCCTGTATGTTTTTTAACAGCCTTCTCAACTTGTCCACCTTCAAAGATTTGTGTACATACACCCTCAGGTCTCTCTGTTCCTGCACCCCCTTTAAAATTGTACCATTTAGTTTATATTGCCTCTCCTCATTCTTCCTACCAAAATGCATCACTTCACACCTCTCTGCGTTAAATTTCATCTGCCATGTATCTGCCCATTTCACCAGTCTGTCTCTGTCCTCCTGAAGTCTGTTACTATCCTCCACATTGTTTACTACATTTCCGAGTTTCGTGTCATCTGCAAACTTTGAAATTATACCCTCTAAACCCAAGTCCATGTCATTAATATATATCAAAAAGAGCAGTGGTCCTAATACTGACCCCTGGGGAACACCACTGTATACTTCCCTCCAGTCTGAAAAACAACCATTCAACATTATTCTCCGCTTTCTGTCCCTTGGCCAATTTTATATCCACACTGCCACTGTCCTTTTAATCCCATGGGCTTTAATTTTGCTAACAAGTCTATTATGTGGTACTTTATCAAACGCCTTTTGAAAGTCTATATACACATCATCAACCACACTACCCTCATCAACCCTCTCTGTTACTTCATCAAAGAACTCAATCAAGTTAGTCAAACACGATTTGCCTTTAACAAATCCGTGCTGACTTTCATTGATTAACACACATTTTTCCAAGTGACAATTAATTTTGTCTCGGATTATTGTCTCTATATATATCTATAAACTATAGAATCTTCCGATCAAAATCCAAAAATTAGTGCCGGGAGATTGAAATAAGGAATGAAAATAGGGAAGAATATTCATTGGAAACATTGGCTCTGCCCAAGTTGGAAAAGGAGATGGATCCATTCACTGTGGGGACACTGGGGACGGGAGCACAATAAAGTAAATTCATGTCTTAGTAAGAACAGGCCCTATAAGTAGGCTCACATATAAGTCCATCATCCCATATCTGTCCTTCCTTGATACTTGGCATTTGCTCACCAATAACCTGCTCACCGATGCTCAGTTTGGGTTCTGCCAGGACCACTCAGCTCCAGACCTCATTACAGCCTTGGTCCAAACATGGACAAAAGAGCTGAATTCCAGAGGTGAGGTGAGAGTGACTGCCCTTGACAACAAGGCAGCATTTGACTGAGTGTGGCACCAAGGAGCCCTAGTAAAATTGAAGTCAATGGGAATCAGGGGGAAAACTCTCCAGTGGCTGGAGTCATACCTAGCACAAAGGAAGATGGTAGTGGTTGTTGGAGGCCAATCATCTCAGCCCCAGGACATTGCTGCAGGAGTTCCTCAGGGCAGTGTCCTAGGCCCAACCATCTTCAGTTGCTTCATCAATGAGCTTCCCTCCATCATAAGGTCAGAAGCGGGGATGTTTGCTTATGATTGCACAGTATTCAGTTCCATTCGCAACCCCTCAGATAATGAAGCAGTCCGTGCCCGCATGCAGCAAGACCTGGACAACATCCAGGCTTGGGCTGATAATTGGCAAGTAACATTCATGCCAGACAAGTGCCAGGCAATGACCATCTCCAACAAGAGAGAGTCTAACCACCTCCCCTTGACATTCAACAGCATTACCATCGCCGAATCCCCCACCATCAACATCCTGGGGGTCACCATTGACCAGAAACTTAACTGGACCATCCACATAAATACTGTGGCTACAAGAGCAGGTCAGAGGCTGGGTATTCTGTGGCAAGTGACTCACCTCCTGACTCCCCAAAGCCTTTCCACCATCTACAAGGCACAAGTCATGTCTATGATGGAATACTCTCCACTTCCCTGGATGAGTGCAGCTCCAACAACACTCAAGAAGCTCGACACCATCCAAGATAAAGCAGCTCGCTTGATTGGCACCCCATCCACCACCCTAAACCTTCACTCCCTTCACCACCGGCGCACTGTGGCTGCAGTGTGTACCATCCACAGGATGCACTGCAGCAACTCGCCAAGGCTTCTACGACAGCACCTCCAAAACCCGCGACCTCTACCACCTAGAAGGACAAGAGCAGCAGGTACATGGGAACAACACCACCTGCACGTTCCCCTCCAAGTCACACACCATCCCGACTTGGAAATATATCGCCGTTCCTTCATCGTCGCTGGGTCAAAATCCTGGAAATCTCTTCCTAACAGCACTGTGGGAGAACCTTCACCACACGGACTGCAGCGGTTCAAGAAGGCGGCTCACCACCACCTTCTCGAGGGCAATTAGGGATGGGCAATAAATACCGGCCTCGCCAGCGACGCCCACATCCCATGAACGAATAAAAAAATACTCAGTAATATGTGTCAGCTGTGGCTCAGTTGGTAGCTCTCCCGCCTCTGAGTCAGAAGGTTGTGGATTTGAGTCCCACTCCAGAGACTTGAGCCCATAATCCAGGCTGATGGTCCCAGTGCAGTACTGAGGGAGTGCTGCACTGTCGGAGGGTCAGTACTGAGGGAGTGCTGCACTGTCGGAGGGTCAGTACTGAGGGAGTGCTGCACTGTCGGAGGGTCAGTACTGAGGGAGTGCTGCACTGTCAGAGGGTCAGTACTGAGGGAGTGCTGCACTGTCGGAGGGTCAGTACTGAGGGAGTGCTGCACTGTCGGAGGGTCAGTACTGAGGGAGTGCTGCACTGTCGGAGGGTCAGTACTGAGGGAGTGCTGCACTGTCAGAGGGTCAGTACTGAGGGAGTGCTGCACTGTCGGAGGGTCAGTACTGAGGGAGTGCTGCACTGTCGGAGGGTCAGTACTGAGGGAGTACTGCACTGTCGGAGGGTCGGTACTGAGGGAGTGCTGCACTGTCGGAGGGTCAGTACTGAGGGAGTGCTGTACTGTCGGAGGGTCAGTACTGAGGGAGTGCTGCACTGTCAGAGGGTCAGTACTGAGGGAGTGCTGCACTGTCGGAGGGTCAGTACTGAGGGAGTGCTGCACTGTCGGAGGGTCAGTACTGAGGGAGTACTGCACTGTCGGAGGGTCGGTACTGAGGGAGTGCTGCACTGTCAGAGGGTCAGTACTGAGGGAGTGCTGCACTGTCGGAGGGTCGGTACTGAGGGAGTGCTGCACTGTCAGAGGGTCAGTACTGAGGGAGTGCTGCACTGTCGGAGGGTCAGTACTGAGGGAGTGCTGCACTGTCAGAGGGTCAGTACTGAGGGAGTGCTGCACTGTCAGAGGGTCAGTACTGAGGCAGTGCTGCACTGTCAGAGGGTCAGTACTGAGGGAGTGCTGCACTGTCGGAGGGTCAGTACTGAGGGAGTGCTACACTGTCAGAGGGTCAGTACTGAGGCAGTGCTGCACTGTCAGAGGGTCAGTACTGAGGGAGTGCTGCACTGTCGGAGGGTCAGTACTGAGGGAGTGCTGCACTGTCGGAGGGTCAGTACTGAGGGAGTGCTGCACTGTCGGAGGGGCAGTACTGAGGGAGCGCTGCACTGTCAGAGGGGCAGTACTGAGGGAGTGCTGCACTGTCGGAGGGTCAGTACTGAGGGAGTGCTGCACTGTCGGAGGGTCAGTACTGAGGGAGTGCTGCACTGTCAGAGGGTCAGTACTGAGGCAGTGCTGCACTGTCAGAGGGTCAGTACTGAGGGAGTGCTGCACTGTCGGAGGGTCAGTACTGAGGGAGTGCTACACTGTCAGAGGGTCAGTACTGAGGCAGTGCTGCACTGTCAGAGGGTCAGTACTGAGGGAGTGCTGCACTGTCGGAGGGTCAGTACTGAGGGAGTGCTGCACTGTCGGAGGGTCAGTACTGAGGGAGTGCTGCACTGTCGGAGGGTCAGTACTGAGGGAGCGCTGCACTGTCGGAGGGGCAGTACTGAGGGAGCGCTGCACTGTCAGAGGGGCAGTACTGAGGGAGCGCTGCACTGTCAGAGGGGCAGTACTGAGGGAGTGCTGCACTGTCGGAGGGTCAGTACTGAGGGAGTGCTGCACTGTCGGAGGGTCAGTACTGAGGGAGTGCTGCACTGTCGGAGGGTCAGTATTGAGGGAGTGCTGCCCTTTCAGAGATGCTGTCTGTCAGATGCAACCTTATACTGATGCCATGTCTGCCTCCTCAGGTCGATGGAAAAGATTCCACGGCCACTATTTGAAGACGAGCAAGGGAGTTCTCCCATTTAGTTGTGCTCAAGTCTCTGGATTGGGGCTCGAACCCACGACCTTCTGTCTCTGAGGGGAGAATGTTACCACTGAGTCACAGCTGATTAAAATTACAAATACAATTAAAATTACAAAATCTACAAACTATTTCTCACCATAAGAGGAAACACACAGCGCAGTATTTCTTGTTTCTTTCTGCAGTGACACATCGTAGCTCTGTAAACATGGTCAAGCTGACAGCATCGTCTAAAACATTCACTGTTAAAGAGAACCAGCCGAGGCAGTGAGCTGATTTGAACTTTACTTACTGCGAGGCTGCTCATCTCCCTGTTCCACTCCTCACTTCACGATCGCGAGTCAGACACAGACAAAGTGCACACTGCAGCTTCGGTCCTGAACTGTCCACTGTGGTTAAACGGTTTCGAGGTGGGCACCGGTCGGGAGCTCCGGGTTGAAGGAGTGGACGTCTTCCCGCTACCATTTGAGTTATTGTCGGAAACTCATAAACAACTGCCTTGGATTTCCAGATGGAGCTGATCCAGGAACTCTGCGGCTGTCTCCTCATTCCTGTGGTTTCCACAGCTGGACTTTCAAGGAGTGCTGTACATATGTAAATCCTGTTTATTACCAATCACAATGCCCCGAATCAGAAGGTCGTGGGTTCATGTCCCACTCCAGAGACTTGAGCACAGAATCCAGGCTGTCACTCCCAGTGCAGTCAGAGGGTCAGTACTGAGGGAGTGCGACACTATCAGAGGGTCAGTACTGAGGGAGTGCTGCACTGTCTGAGGGTCAGTACTGAGGCAGTGCTGCACTGTCGGAGGGACAGTACTGAGGGAGCGCTGCACTGTCAGAGGGTCAGTACTGAGGGAGTGCTGCACTGTCTGAGGGTCAGTACTGAGGGAGTGCTGCACTGTCGGAGGGTCAGTACTGAGGGAGTGCTGCACTGTCGGAGGGTCAGTACTGAGGGAGCGCTGCACTGTCGGAGGGTCAGTACTGAGGGAGTGCTGCACTGTCGGAGGGTCAGTACTGAGGGAGAGCTGCACTGTCTGAGGGTCAGTACTGAGGCAGTGCTGCACTGTCGGAGGGACAGTACTGAGGGAGCGCTGCACTGTCAGAGGGTCAGTACTGAGGGAGCGCTGCACTGTCGGAGGGACAGTACTGAGGGAGCGCTGCACTGTCGGAGGGACAGTACTGAGGGAGAGCTGCACTGTCTGAGGGTCAGTACTGAGGGAGCGCTGCACTGTCGGAGGGACAGTACTGAGGGAGTGCTGCACTGTCTGAGGGTCAGTACTGAGGGAGTGCTGCACTGTCTGAGGGTCAGTACTGAGGCAGTGCTGCACTGTCGGAGGGACAGTACTGAGGGAGCGCTGCACTGTCGGAGGGACAGTACTGAGGGAGCGCTGCACTGTCGGAGGGACAGTACTGAGGGAGCGCTGCACTGTCGGAGGGGCAGTACTGAGGGAGCGCTGCACTGTCGGAGGGACAGTACTGAGGGAGCGCTGCACTGTCGGAGGGACAGTACTGAGGGAGCGCTGCACTGTCGGAGGGGCAGTACTGAGGGAGTGCTGCACTGTCGGAGGGACAGTACTGAGGGAGTGCTGCACTGTTGGAGGGACAGTACTGAGGGAGCGCTGCACTGTCGGAGGGTCAGTACTGAGGGAGCGCTGCACTGTCGGAGGGTCAGTACTGAGGGAGTGCTGCACTGTCGGAGGGGCAGTACTGAGGGAGCGCTGCACTGTCGGAGGGGCAGTACTGAGGGAGCGCTGCACTGTCGGAGGGGCAGTACTGAGGGAGCGCTGCACTGTCGGAGGGGCAGTACTGAGGGAGCGCTGCACTGTCGGAGGGTCAGTACTGAGGGAGCGCTGCACTGTCGGAGGGGCAGTACTGAGGGAGTGCTGCACTGTTGGAGGGTCAGTACTGAGGGAGTGCTGTACTGTCGGAGGGGCAGTACTGAGGGAGCGCTGCACTGTCGGAGGGGCAGTACTGAGGGAGCGCTGCACTGTCGGAGGGTCAGTACTGAGGGAGCGCTGCACTGTCAGAGGGGCAGTACTGAGGGAGCGCTGCACTGTCGGAGGGGCAGTACTGAGGGAGCGCTGCACTGTCGGAGGGGCAGTACTGAGGGAATGCTGCACTGTCGGAGGGGCAGTACTGAGGGAGTGCTGCACTGTCAGAGGGGCAGTAGTGAGGGAATGCTGCACTGTCGGAGGGACAGTACTGAGGGAGTGCTGCACTGTCAGAGGGGCAGTAGTGAGGGAATGCTGCAGTCGGAGGGACAGTACTGAAGGAGTGCTGCACTGTCAGAGGGTCAGTACTGAGGGAATGCTGCACTGTCGGAGGGGCAGTAGTGAGGGAGTGCTGCACTGTCGGAGGGTCAGTACTGAGGGAGTGCTGCACTGTCGGAGGGGCAGTAGTGAGGGAGCACTGCACTGTCAGAGGGGCAGTAGTGAGGGAATGCTGCAGTCGGAGGGACAGTACTGAAGGAGTGCTGCACTGTCGGAGGGGCAGTAGTGAGGGAGTGCTGCACTGTCAGAGGGGCAGTAGTGAGGGAGTGCTGCACTGTCGGAGGGTCAGTACTGAGGGAGCGCTGCACTGTCGGAGGGGCAGTACTGAGGGAGTGCTGCACTGTCGGAGGGACAGTACTGAGGGAGTGCTGCACTGTCAGAGGGTCAGTAATGAGGGAGTGCTGCACTGTCGGAGGGTCAGTACTGAGGGAGTGCTGCACTGTCAGAGGGGCAGTAGTGAGGGAATGCTGCATTGTCAGAGGGACAGTACTGAGGGAGTGCTGCATTGTCGGAGGGACAGTACTGAGGGAGTGCTGCACTGTCAGAGGGGCAGTAGTGAGGGAGTGCTGCACTGTCGGAGGGACAGTACTGAGGGAGTGCTGCACTGTCAGAGGGGCAGTAGTGAGGGAATGCTGCACTGTCAGAGGGGCAGTAGTGAGGGAATGCTGCACTGTCGGAGGGACAGTACTGAGGGAGTGCCACACTGTTGGAGGGGCAGTAACAATATAAGAACATAAGAAATAGGAGCAGGAGTAGGCCATACGGCCCCTCGAGTCTGCTCCCCCATTCAATCAGATCATGGCTGATCTTCGACCTCAACTCCACTTTCCCGCCCGATCCCCATATCCCTTGATTCCCCTCGAGTCCAAAAATCAATCCCTATCAGTCTTGAATATGCTCAACAACTCAGCATCCACAGCCCGCTAGGGTAGAGAATTCCAAAGATTCACAACCCTCTGAGTGAAGAAATTCCTCCTCATCTCAATCTTGAATGGCCGACCCCTTATCCTGAGATTATGCCCCCTAGTTCTAGACTCTCCAGCCAGGGGAAACAACCTCTCAGTATCTACCCTGTCAAGCCCCCTCATAATTTTTTATGTTTCAATGAGATTCCCACTCACTTAACCTGTCTCTATCCCTTTGCAGACTCTGTGTCCTCCTCACAGCTTACTTTCCCACCTAGCTTTGTATCGTCAGCAAACTTGGATAAATTACACTCGGTCCCTTCATCCAAGTCATTAATATAGATTGTAAATAGCTGAGGCCCAAGCACTGATCCTTGTGGCACCCCACTAGTTACAGCCTGCCAAACTGAAAATGACCCGTTTATCCTACTCTCTGTTTTCTGTCCATTAACCAATCCTCTATCCATGCTAATATATTACCCCCAACCCCATGAGCCCTTATCTTGTGAAACAACCTTTTAAGTAGCACCTTATCGAATTCCCTTTGACACAGAGTCTGCAAAGGGATATAGACAGGTTAAGTGAGTGGGCAAGAAGGTGGCAGATGGAGTATAATGTGGGGAAATGTGAGGTTATTCACTTTGGTAGGAAGAATAAAAAAACAGAATATTTTTTAAGTAGTGGGAAACTATTAAATGTTGGTGTTCAGAGAGACTTGGGTGTCCTCGTACATAGGAACATAGGAACAGGAGTAGGCCATTCAGCCCCTCGTGCCTGCTCCGCCATTTGATAAGATCATGGCTGATCTGTGATCTAACTCCATATACCTGCCTTTGGCCAATATCCCTTAATACCTTTGGTTGCCAAAAAGCTGTCTATCTCACATTTAAATTTAGCAATTGAGCAAGTATCAATTGCCGTTTGCAGAAGAGAGTTCCAAACTTCTACCACCCTTTGTGTGTAGAAATGTTTTCTAATCTCGCTCCTGAAAGGCCTGGCTCTAATTTTTAGACTGTGCCCCCGACTCCTAAAATCCCCAACCAGCGGAAATAGTTTCTCTCTATCCATCCAATCTGTTCCCCTTAATATCTTATAAACTCTAGAGAATACAACCCCAATTTGTGTAATCTCTCCTCGTGACTTAACCCTTGAAGTCCGGGTATCATTCTAGTAAACCTACGCTGCACTCCCTCCAAGGCCAATATGTCCTTCCGAAGGTGCGGTGCCCAGAACTGCTCACAGTACTCCAGGTGCGGTCTAACCAGGGTTTTGTATAGCTGCAGCATAACTTCTGCCCCCTTGTACTCTAGTCCTCTAGATATAAAGGCCAGCATTCCATTAGCCTTCTTGATTATTTTCTGCACCTGTTCATGACACTCCAATGATCTATGTACCTGAACCCCTAAGTCCCTTTGGACATCCACTGTTTTTAACTTTTTACCATTTAGAAAGTACCCTGTTCTATCCTTTTTTGATCCAAAGTGGATGACCTCACATTTGTCTACATTGAATTCCATTTGCCACAGTTTTGCCCATTCACCTAATCTATCAATATCGCTTTGTAATTTTATATTTTCATCTACACTGCTTACAATACCATCAATCTTTGTGTCATCGGCAAACTTAGATATGAGACTTTCTATGCCTTCATCTAAGTCATTAATAAATATTGTGAATAATTGAGGCCCCAAGACAGATCCCTGCAGGACTCCACTAGTCACATCCTGCCAATGTGAGTACCTTCCCATTATCCCTACTCTCTGTCGCTTTTCGCTCAGCCAACTTCCTAACCAAGTCCGTACTTTTCCCTCGATTCCATGGGCTTCTATCTTAGCTAACAGTCTCTTATGTGGGACCTTATCAAATGCCTTCTGGAAGTCCATATAAATAACATCCATTGACATTCCCCTGTCCACGACTTTAGTCACCTCTTCAAAAAATTCAATCAGGTTTGTCAGGCACGACCTACCTTTCACAAATCCATGCTGGCTCTCTCTGATTAACTGAAAATTCTCGAGGTGTTCAGTCACCCTATCCTTAATTATAGACCCCAGCATGTTCCCCACAACAGATGTTTGGCTAACTGGTCTATAATTCCCCGGTTTCCCTCTCTCTCCTTTCTTAAAAAGCAGAGTGACATGTGCAATTTTCCAATCTAGAGGGACAGTTTCTGAACCTAGAGAATTTTGAAAGATTATAGTGAGGGCATCTGCAATGTGCTCACCTACTTCCTTTAAAACCCTGGGATGGAAACCATCTGGTCCTGGGGATTTGTCACTCTTTAGTGCTATTTAGTACAAGAAACACAAAAAGTTAGCATGCAGATACAGCAAGCAATTAGGAAGGCAAATGGAATGTTGGCCTTTATTGCAACATCCACTGGTTCCCCTTTATCTACCCTGCTAGTTACATCCGCAAAAAACTAATAAATTTGTCAAACACGATTTCCCTTTCATATAAAACCATGTTGACTCTGCCTAATCACATAATGATTTTCTAAGTGCCCTGTTACCACTTCCTTAATAATGGATTCCAGTATTTTCCCGACGACTGATGTCAGGCTAACTGGCCTGTAGTTCCCTGTTTTTTCTCTCCCTCCTTTCTTGAATAGTGGGGTTACATTTGCTACCTTCCAATCCACTGGGACCGTTCGAGAATTTAGGGAATTTTGGAAGATCATAACCAATGCATCCACTATCTCTGCAGCCACCTCTTTTAGAACCCGCAGATGTAGGCCGTCAGGTCCAGATGTTTTATCAGCTTTTAGTCCCATTAGTTTCTCAAGTACTTTTTCTCCACTAATATTAATTACTTTAAGTTCCTCACTCTCATTAGACCCTTGGTTCCCCACTATTTCTGGTATGCTTTTTGTGTCTTCTCGTACTGAGGGAGCGCTGCACTGTCAAAGGTTCAGTATTAAGGGAATGCCGCACCATCGGAGGGTCAGTGCTGAGGGAGTGCTGCACTGTCGGAGGGTCAGTACTGAGGGTGTGCTGCACTGTCGGAGGGTCAGTACTGAGGGAGCGCTGCACTGTTGAAGGGTCAGTACTGAGGGAGTGCTGCATGTTGGAGGGTCAGTACTGAGGGAGTGCTGCACTGTCAAAGGTTCAGTATTAAGGGAGTGCTGCACCATCGGAGGGTCAGTGCTGAGGGAGTGCTGCACTGTCGGAGGATCAGTACTGAGGGAGTGCTGCATGTTGGAGGGTCAGTACTGAGGGAGTGTTGCACTGTCGGAGGGTCAGTACTGAGGGAGTGCTGCATGTTGGAGGGTCAGTACTGAGGGAGTGCTGCACTGTCGGAAGGTCAGTACTGAGGGAGTGCTGCACTGTCGGAGGGTCAGTACTGAGGGAGTGCTGCACTGTCAAAGGTTCAGTACTAAGGGAGTGCTGCACCATCGGAGGGTCAGTGCTGAGGGAGTGCTGCATGTTGGAGGGTCAGTACTGAGGGAGTGCTGCATGTTGGAGGGTCAGTACTGAGGGAGTGCTGCACTGTCGGAGGGTCAGTACTGAGGGAGTGCTGCACTGTCAAAGGTTCAGTATTAAGGGAGTGCTGCACCATCGGAGGGTCAGTGCTGAGGGAGTGCTGCATGTTGGAGGGTCAGTACTGAGGGAGTGCTGCATGTCGGAGGGTCAGTACTGAGGGAGTGCTGCACTGTCGGAGGGTCAGTACTGAGGGAGTTCTGCATGTTGGAGGGTCAGTACTGAGGGAGTGCTGCATGTTGGAGGGTCAGTACTGAGGGAGTGCTGCACTGTCGGAGGGTCAGTACTGAGGGAGTGCTGCACTGTCGGAGGGTCAGTACTGAGGGAGTGCTGCACTGTTGGAGGGTCAGTACTGAGGGAGTGCTGCATGTTGGAGGGTCAGTACTGAGGGAGTGCTGCATGTTGGAGGGTCAGTACTGAGGGAGTGCTGCACTGTTGGAGGGTCAGTACTGAGGGAGTGCTGCACTGTCGGAGGGTCAGTACTGAGGGAGTGCTGCATGTTGGAGGGTCAGTACTGAGGGAGTGCTGCACTGTCGGAGGGTCAGTATTAAGGGAGTACTGCACTGTCGGAGGGTCAGTACTGAGGGAGTGCTGCACTGTCGGAGGGTCAGTACTGAGGGAGTGCTGCATGTTGGAGGGTCAGTACTGAGGGAGTGCTGCACTGTCGGAGGGTCAGTACTGAGGGAGTGCTGCACTGTCGGAGGGTCAGTACTGAGGGAGTGCTGCACTGTTGGAGGGTCAGTACTGAGGGAGTGCTGCATGTTGGAGGGTCAGTACTGAGGGAGTGCTGCATGTTGGAGGGTCAGTACTGAGGGAGTGCTGCACTGTGTGAGGGTCAGTACTGAGGGAGTGCTGCACTTTCGGAGGGTCAGTACTGAGGGAGTGCTGCATGTTGGAGGGTCAGTACTGAGGGAGTGCTGCACTGTCGGAGGGTCAGTATTAAGGGAGTACTGCACTGTCGGAGGGTCAGTACTGAGGGAGTGCTGCACTGTCGGAGGGTCAGTACTGAGGGAGTGCTGCACTGTCGGAGGGTCAGTACTGAGGGAGCGCTGCACTGTTGAAGGGTCAGTACTGAGGGAGTGCTGCATGTTGGAGGGTCAGTACTGAGGGAGTGCTGCACTGTCAAAGGTTCAGTATTAAGGGAGTGCTGCACCATCGGAGGGTCAGTGCTGAGGGAGTGCTGCACTGTCGGAGGGTCAGTACTGAGGGAGTGCTGCATGTTGGAGGGTCAGTACTGAGGGAGTGTTGCACTGTCGGAGGGTCAGTACTGAGGGAGTGCTGCATGTTGGAGGGTCAGTACTGAGGGAGTGCTGCACTGTCGGAAGGTCAGTACTGAGGGAGTGCTGCACTGTCGGAGGGTCAGTACTGAGGGAGTGCTGCACTGTCAAAGGTTCAGTACTAAGGGAGTGCTGCACCATCGGAGGGTCAGTGCTGAGGGAGTGCTGCATGTTGGAGGGTCAGTACTGAGGGAGTGCTGCATGTTGGAGGGTCAGTACTGAGGGAGTGCTGCACTGTCGGAGGGTCAGTACTGAGGGAGTGCTGCACTGTCAAAGGTTCAGTATTAAGGGAGTGCTGCACCATCGGAGGGTCAGTGCTGAGGGAGTGCTGCATGTTGGAGGGTCAGTACTGAGGGAGTGCTGCATGTCGGAGGGTCAGTACTGAGGGAGTGCTGCACTGTCGGAGGGTCAGTACTGAGGGAGTTCTGCATGTTGGAGGGTCAGTACTGAGGGAGTGCTGCATGTTGGAGGGTCAGTACTGAGGGAGTGCTGCACTGTCGGAGGGTCAGTACTGAGGGAGTGCTGCACTGTCGGAGGGTCAGTACTGAGGGAGTGCTGCACTGTTGGAGGGTCAGTACTGAGGGAGTGCTGCATGTTGGAGGGTCAGTACTGAGGGAGTGCTGCATGTTGGAGGGTCAGTACTGAGGGAGTGCTGCACTGTTGGAGGGTCAGTACTGAGGGAGTGCTGCACTGTCGGAGGGTCAGTACTGAGGGAGTGCTGCATGTTGGAGGGTCAGTACTGAGGGAGTGCTGCACTGTCGGAGGGTCAGTATTAAGGGAGTACTGCACTGTCGGAGGGTCAGTACTGAGGGAGTGCTGCACTGTCGGAGGGTCAGTACTGAGGGAGTGCTGCATGTTGGAGGGTCAGTACTGAGGGAGTGCTGCACTGTCGGAGGGTCAGTACTGAGGGAGTGCTGCACTGTCGGAGGGTCAGTACTGAGGGAGTGCTGCACTGTTGGAGGGTCAGTACTGAGGGAGTGCTGCATGTTGGAGGGTCAGTACTGAGGGAGTGCTGCATGTTGGAGGGTCAGTACTGAGGGAGTGCTGCACTGTGTGAGGGTCAGTACTGAGGGAGTGCTGCACTTTCGGAGGGTCAGTACTGAGGGAGTGCTGCATGTTGGAGGGTCAGTACTGAGGGAGTGCTGCACTGTCGGAGGGTCAGTATTAAGGGAGTACTGCACTGTCGGAGGGTCAGTACTGAGGGAGTGCTGCACTGTCGGAGGGTCAGTACTGAGGGAGTGCTGCACTGTCGGAGGGTCAGTACTGAGGTAGTACTGCACTGTCGGAGGGTCAGTACTGAGGGAGTACTGCACTGTCGGAGGGTCAGTACTGAGGGAGTACTGCACTGTCGGAGGGTCAGTACTGAGGGAGTGCTGCACTGTCGGAGGGTCAGTACTGAGGTAGTACTGCACTGTCGGAGGGTCAGTATTAAGGGAGTACTGCACTGTTGGAGCTGCCGTCTTTTGGATGGGATGTTAAACCGAGGCCCCGTCTGCCCTCTCAGGTGGAGTTCTCCCCGGTGTGCTGGCCAATATTTATCCCTCAATGAGCTCAAAACAGATTATCTGGTTATTTATCTCATTGCTGTTTGTGGGATCTTGCTGTGCACAATTGGTGTGAATTCCTGGTGCTGTGACTCCTAATGTATAATATTTAGGTCATTGGTGAAGCTCGCTGGAGCATGACCAGGGGTTCCACCCCACCACTGGCGGCCGTGCCTTCAGCTGCCTAGACCCTAAGCTCTGGAATTCCCTCCTTAACCTCTCCACCTCTCTACCTCTCTCTCCTCCTGTAAGAGGCTCCTTAAAACCTCCCTCTTTGACGAAGCTTTCGGTCACCTGTCCTAATATTTCCTTATGTGGCTCAGTGTCAAATTTTGTTTGATAATTGCTCCTGTGAAGCACCTTGGGACGTTTTACTGTGTTAAAGGTGCTATATAAATGCAAATTATTGTTGTTGCAGCAACAAACTAATCTGGCCAACAAGTGAAGGAATGCAGGGATTCAGGAAGAAAGGGACTTTCCTCCGGTAAATGCCGAGAGAGATCGGGATAGAGACATTGTAAGAGTAAGGTGACAAAGGTTAAGAAAGTGGCCAGGAGCTAAATTAAAAACTAAAACTCAGTGTGACCACCGCTTTTAAATATACTAAAAGCAAATGGGAAACAGGGGGATAGAGGGGGCTAGAGGGGCCAAGGGTGACAGGAGATTGTGGGGTCAAATTAAAAAGGAAATTCGGAAAGCAAAGAGAGGGCATGAAAAAATACTGGCAAGTAAAATCAAGGAAAACCCAAAGATGTTCTATAAATACATAAAGAGCAAGAGGATAACTAAGGAAAGAGTAGGGCCTATTAGAGACTAAAAAGATAACCTATGTGTGGAGGAGGAAGATGTGGGTTTGGTTCTTAATGAATACTTTGCATCTGTCTTCACAAAAGAGAGGGACGATGCAGAGATTGTAGTTAAGGAGGAGGAGTGTGAAATATTGGATGGGATAAACATAGTGAGAGAGGAAGTATTAAGGGAATTAGCATCTTTGAAAGTGGATAAATCACCAGGCCCGGATGAAATGTATCCCAGGCTGTTAAGAGAAGCAAGGGAGGAAATAGCGGAGGCTCTGACCATCATTTTCCAATCCTCACTGACTACAGGGTGGTGCCGGAGGATTGGAGGACTGCTCACGTTGTACCGTTGATTAAAAAGGGAGAAAGAGATCGACCGAGTAATTACAGGCCAGTCAGTCTAACCTCGGTGGTGGGCAAATTATTGGAATCAATTCTGAGGGACAGGATAAATCATCATTTAGAAAGGCACGGGTTAATCAAGGACAGTCAGCATGGATTTGTTAAGGGAAGGTCGTGTCTGACTAACTTGATTGAATTTTTTGAGGCGGTAACAAGGAGGGTCGATGAGAGTAGCACGTTTGATGTAGTGTACATGGATTTTAGCAAGGCTTTTGACAAGGTCCCATAAGGAAGATTGTTCAAAAAAGTAAAAGCCCATGGGATCCAAGGGAAAGTGGCAAGTTGGATCAAAAATTGGCTCAGTGGCAGGAAGCAAAGGGTAATGGTCGACGGTATTTTTGCGACTGGAAGGCTGTTTCCTGTGGGGTTCTACAATGCTCAGTAATCGGTCCCTTGCTTTTTGTGGTATATATTAATGATTTGGACTTGAATGTGGGGGGCTTGATCAAGAAGTTTGCAGATGATACAAAAATTGGCCGTGTGGTTGATAGTGAGGAGGAAAGCTGTAGACTGCAGGAAGATATCAATGGACTGGTCAGGTGGGCAGAAAAGTGGCAAATGGAATTCAATCAGGAGAAGGGTGAGGTTATGCATTTGGGGAGGGCAAACAAGGCAAGGGAGTACACAATAAATGGGAGGATACTGAGAGGTGTAGAGGAACAAAGGGACCTTGGAGTGCATGTCCACAGAGTCGGCGAGCGGCAGAAAAGAGCGAGACCAGAGCGGGGATATAATCAGGGAGGAGAAAGCGGGAGTTCAGTCATTGCCAGTCAGAACCCACCAACCACGTTCTGGGAAGAATCCAAGTGTGATGTCACAGGGAAACACGTAAGTGATTGGTTGGTGAGTATTTGACTCGTTTAACTTCCAACACAAGTGTAACTTATAATTGTAAGGTTTTAGCGGTAGTAGAAGGTTTACTAGCAGTTGTAAAGCTTATTGAGAGTAGTAGGGTTTATAAACTAAATTAAGACGAATAATAAATTAATTTAACACATAATAAAGATGCAAGGCAGGTGATGTGCAGCGACTGCAGAATGTGGGAGTTCCTGGACCCCACTGTGATCCAGGGCAAACACGTCTGCAGTAAGTGTCTGCGGCTTGAGGTCGAGCTCCAGACACTGCAACAAATCAGGGAGGGGGAAAAATACCCGGACATTCGGTTTCAGGAGACGGTCACACCCCTTAGGATAAGATCGTCTGAATTGGTCAGTGGTCGGGGCAGGAGGGTGTGACTGCGAGCGAGGCAGGAAATGGATCGAGAAGATAGAAGTGGAGGAGCCTCAGCCTTTGCAATTGTCCAACAGGTTTGAGGCGCTTGCAGCCTGTATGGACGAAAGCGGAGGCTGCAGGGTGGATGAGCAAACTGACAGTGGCACCATAGTACAGGAAGACATTCAAGTGGGGGGGGGAGTTAGTAGGAATGTAGTGGTAGTAGGGGGCAGAATAGTCAGGAGGATAGACAGTTCTCTGCAGCCGAGAACAAGAGTCCAGAAGGCTTTGTTGCCTGCCTGGTGCCAGGGTTCGGGACATCTTCTCTGGGCTGGAGGGGAACTTGCAGTGGGAGATGGAGGATCCAGTTGTTGTGGTCCATGTAGGTACCAACAATATAGGTAGGACGGGGAAGAGGTTCTGCTTAGGGAGTATGAGCACGAGGGGCTAAATTAAAAAGCAGAACCTCAAAAAAGGTTAATCTACCTGAGCCACGAGCAAATTGGGATTGGGTAAATAAGATTAGAGTTAAATTCGTGGCTCAAAGATTAGTGTGGGAGAAATGGGTTTCGATTATTGGGGCACTGGCACCAGCACTGGGGAAAGTGGGAGCTGTACTGTTGGGACGGGCATCCTCTGAACCATGCTGGGGCCACTGTTCTGGCGCATTGTATAACTAGGGCAGTAGAGAAGGCTTTAAACTAAATAATGGGGGCGAGGGATCAAGTAAGGGAAGATGTGATAAATTAAAGAAAGACGACAAGGCAAGACAGCAAGGTAGCAATAAGGGAAATGATAATCAGAGAAAGGCAGCAAGGGACAGAGCATGCAAACTTAAGAATGTGCCAGCAGATAAGGCTACAGGTTGCAAAAATAGTAAAAAGACAGCACTAAAGGCTTTGTACCTGAATGCACATAGCATTTGTAACAAATTGGATGAATTGTCAGCTCAAATAGAATTAAATATGTACGATCTGAGAGCCATTACAAAGACATGGCTGCAAGATGATAAAGCCTGGAACCTGAATATTCAAGGGTACTTGACATTTCGGAAGGACAGGAAGCGAGGAAAAGGTGGAGGGGTAGCTCTGTTAATTAAGGATGACATGAGTATAATAGAGAAATGACCTTAGTTCTAAAGACCAAGATGTAGAATCAGTTTGGGTAGAGATTAAAAAAATAGTAAAGGCACTTAGGGGGTCTATAAACTACTCCCACAACAGTAACCACACTGTAGGACAGGGTATACAGGAAGAAATAATGGGGGCTTGTGAGAAAAGAACAGCAATAATCATGGGTGATTTTAATCTCCATATAGATTGGAAGAATCTGATTGACAAAGGTAACCTGGAAGATGAGTTCATCGAGTGCCTTCAGGACAGTTTCTTAGAGCAGCACGTTCTAGAGCCAACCAGAGAGCAGGCTATTCTAGATCTGGTAATGTGTAATTATACAGGATTAATTAATGACCTCATTGTAAAGCAGCCTCTAGGTAGCAGTGATCACAATATGATTGAATTTCGCATTTAGTTTGAGGGAGAGAAGAGTAAGTCTAAGACTAGTGTTTTAAACTTAAATAAAAGGGCAATTATGAGGGCATGAAGACAGAGCTAAAGTGAACTGGGAACTTACGTTAAGGGATATGTCAGTAGAGATGCAGTGGTAGGCATCTAATGAGGTATTTCATAACACGCAAAGATACATTCCAGTGAGAAAGAAAGACTCTAGGGGAAGGACGTACCATCCATGGCCAACTAAGGAAGTTAAAGATAATATCAAATTGAAAGAAAAAGCATACAATTCCACAAAGATTAGTGGCAGGTCAGAAGATTGGACAGAATATAAAAATCAGCAAAGAATGACAAAGAATAATAAGGAGGGAGAAATTAGAGTACAAGAAAATGCTAGCTAGAAATATAAAAACAGATAGTAAGAGTTTCTACAGGTATTTAAAAAGGAAAAGAGTAAGAAAAGTGAGTGTTGGTCCTCTAGAGAGAGTCTGGGGAATTAATAGAGAATAAGGAAATGGTGGATGAATTGAACAGATATTTTGCGTCCATCTTCACTGTAAAGGATACAAATAACATGCCAATAATAATTGTGAATCAAGAGGTGAAAGGGAGGGAGGAACTTAAAACATTTACAATCACCAGGGAAAGGGTTCTGAAAAAGTTATTAGAACTAAAAGCCGACAAGTCCCCAGATCCTGACGGACTTCATCCTAGGGTCTTAAAAGAAGTGGCTGCAGAGATAGTAGATGCATTGGTATTAATTTTCCAAAATTCCCGAGATTCTAGAAGGGTCCCATCAGATTGGAAAATAGTGAATGTAACTCCTCTATTCAAGAAAGGAGGGAGACAGAAAGCAGGAAACTACAGTCCAGTTAGCTTAACATCTGTCATAGGGAAAATGCTAGAATCTATTATTAAAGAGGTTATAGCAGGGCACTTAGAAAATCTCATGCAATTAGACAGAGTCAACACTGCTTTGTGAAAGGGAAATCGTGTTTGACTAATTTATTAGTATGAAATGGATGTAACATTCCCAAGTTTCCAAGTTTGCAGACGACACAAAGCTGGGGTGGAATGTGAGCTGTGAGGAGGATGTAAAGAGGCTCCAATGTGATTTAGACAAGTTGGGTGAGTGGGCAAGAACATGGCAGATGCAGTATAACGTGGATAAATGTGAGGTTATCCACTTTGGTTGTAAAAACAGAAAGACAGATTATCATCTGAATGGTGATAGATTGGGAAAAGGGGAGGTGCAACGAGACCTGGGTGTCCTTGTACACCAGTCGCTGAAAGCGAGCATTCAGGTGCAGCAAGCAGTTAGGAAGGCGAATGGTATGTTGGCCTTCATTGCAAGAGGATTTGAGTACAGAAGCAGGGATGTCTTACTGCAGTTATACAGGGTTTTGGTGAGACCACACCTGGAGTATTGTGTACAGTTTTGGTCTCCTTATCTGAGGAAGGATGTCCTTGCCATGGAGGGAGTGCAACGAAGGTTTACCAGACTGATTCCTGGGATGGCAGGACTGATGTATGAGGAGAGATTGGGTCGACTAGGCCTATATTGACTAGAGTTTAGAAGAATGAGAGGTGATCTCATCGAAACATATAAAATTCTAACAGGACTAGACAGACTAGATGCAGGGAGGATGTTCCCGATGGCTGGGGAGTCCAGAACCAGGGGTCACAGTCTCAGGATACGGGGTATGCCATTTAGAACCGAGATTAGAGGGTGGTGAACCTGTGGAATTCTCTACCACAGAAGGCAGTGGAGGCCAAGTCATTAAATATATTCAAGAAGGAGATAGATATATTTCTTAATGCTAAAGGGATCAAGGGAAATGGGGAAAAAGTGGGAACGGTACTGAGTTAGACGATCAGCCATGATCATTTTGAATGGCGGAGCAGGCCCGAAGGGCCTAATGGCCTACTCCTGCTCCTATTTTCTATGTTTCTATGATTCTATGATTAGAAATTCTTTGAGGAAGTAACAAGCAACGTGGATAAAGGGGATCTTGTGGATGTGGTGTACTTGGATTTCCAGAAGGCTTTTGACAAGGGGCCACATAAAAGGCTACTACACAAAATAAGAGCTCACGGTGTAGGGGGTAACATATTAGTATGGATAAAGGACTGGTTAACTAGCTGGAAACAGAGAGTAGGCATAAATGGGTCATTTTCAGGTTGGCAAGATGTAACGAGTGGAGTGCTACAGGGATCAGTGCTTGGGCCTCAACTATTTACAATCTATATCAATGATTTAGATGAAGGGACCGAATGTATTGTTGCTAAATTTGCTGATGACACAAAGGTAGGTAGGAAAGTAAGTTGTGAAGAGGACATAAGGAGTCTGCAAAGGGATATCGATAGGTTAAGTGAGTGGGCAAAAATTTGGCAGATGGAGTCTAATGTGGGAAAATGTGAACTTGTCCACTTTGGCAGGAGGAATAGAAAAGCAGTATATTATTTAAATGGAGAGAGATTGCAGAACTCTGAGGTACAGAGGGATCTGGGTGTCCTAGTACATGAATCACAAAAAGTTAGTATGCAGGTACAGCAAGTGATTAGGAAGGCAAATGGAATGTTGTCATTTATTGCAAGGGGAATGGAATATAAAAGTAGAGATGTTTTGCGACAGTTGTACAGGGCATTGGTGAGACCACATCTAGAATACTGTGTGCAGTTTTGGTCTCCTTATTTAAGAAAGGACATAATTGCTTTAGAGGCGGTTCAGAGAAGGTTCACTCGACTGATTCCTGGGATGAGGGGGTTATCTTATGAGGAAAGGTTAGACAAGTTGGGCCTGTATACACTGGAGTTTAGAAGAATGAGAGGTGATTTTCCTGAAACATATAAGATCCTGAGGGGACTAGAAGGGGTCGATGGTGAGAGGATGTTTCCCCTTGTGGGAGAGACTAGAACGAGGGGCCACAGTTTAAAAATAAGGGGTCTCCCATTTAAGACGGAGATGAGGAGAATTTTTTTCTCTCAGAGGGTCGTGAGTCTGTGGAACTCCCTTCCCCAGAGAGCGGGGGAGGCAGGGACATTGAATATTTTTAAGGCTGAGTTAGATAGATTCCTGATTAACAAGGGAGTCAAAGGTTATAGTAGGTAGACGGGAAAGTAGGGTTGAGGTCACAATCAGATCAGCCATGATCTTATCAAATGGTAGAGCAGGCTCGAGGGGCCGAATGGCCTACTCCTGCTCTTAATTCGTATGTTCGTATGTTCATATCCCTGAAGGGAGCAAGACAAGTAGATAGGTGGTTAAAAAGGCATAAGGGACACTTTCCTTTATTAGCTGAGGCATAGAATATAAGAGCAGGAAGGTTATGCTGGAACTGTATAAAACATTGGTTAGACCACAGCTTGAGTACTGTGTACAGTTCTGGTCACCACATTACAGGAAAGATGTGATTGCACTAGAGAGGGTGCAGAGGAGATTTACGAGGATGTTGCCAGGACTGGAGAATTTTAGCTATGAGGAAAGATTGGATAGGCCGGGGTTGTTTTCTTTGGAACAGAGGAGGCTGAGGGGAGATTTAATTGAGGTACACAAAATTATGATGGGACTAGATAGAGTGGATAGGGAGGACCTATTTCCCTTAGCAGAGGGGTCAGTGACCAGGGGGAATAGATTTAAAGTAATTGGTAGAAGGATTAGAGGGGAGTTGAGGAGAATTTTTTTCACCCAGAGGGTGGTGGGGGTCTGGAACTCACTGCCTAAGAGGGTGGCAGAGGCAGAAACCCTCAACTTATTTAAAAAGTACTTGGATATGAACCTGAAGTGCTGCAACCTACAGGGCTACGGACCAAGTGCTGGAAAGTGGGATTAAGCTGGATAGCTCTTTTTCGGCCGGCATGATCACAATGGGCCAAATGGCCTCCCTCTATGCCGTAAATTTCTATGATTCTATGATTCTAAAGGTTGTGGGATCAAAGGTGACAGGAGATTGTGGGATCAAAGGTGACAGGAGATTGTGGGATCAAAGGTGACAGGAGATTGTGGGGTCAAAGGTGACAGGAGATTGTGGGATCAAAGGTGACAGGAGATTGTGGGATCAAAGGTGACAGGAGATTGTGGGATCAAAGGTGACAGGAGATTGTGGGATCAAAGGTGACAGGAGATTGTGGGATCAAAGGTGACAGGAGATTGTGGGATCAAAGGTGACAGGAGATTGTGGGGTCAAAGGTGACGGGAGATTGAGGGGTCAAAGGTGACAGGAGATTGAGGGAAAAGAAGCTTCAAACAAAGGGAACTTTCTTGTGATGTCAGACCTCTGGTCATGTCTGGGGCCCACCCAAACCTCCGCTCCTACACCTGGTGAAACCTTGAGCAGCGATCGAGGCGAGTGTGTTTCCCACTGAGGCACAGCTGATATTTGTGAAACAGGAGGTTGAGGGACCATGGTTGACACAAGGATGAGAATTTTAAATTCACGGTGTTCCCGGACCGGGAGCCAATGTAGGTCAGTGAGCAGAGGGGTGATATGGACTTGGTGTGAGTTAGGATATGGGCAGCAGAGTTTTGGATGAGCATAAGTTTATGGAGGGTGGAAGATGGGAAGCCGGCCAGGACAGCAATGGAATCTGGAGGGAACAACGGCACGGATCATGAATCATGGATCATGGATCATGGACCATGGATCATGGATCATGGATCATGGACCATGGATGATGGATCATGGACCATGGATCATGGATCATGGATGATGGATGATGGATCATGGATGATGGATCATGGATGATGGATCATGGATCATGGATGATGGATGATGGATCAGGGACCATGGATGATGGATCATGGATGATGGATGATGGATGATGGATCATGGATGATGGATCATGGACCGTGGATGATGGATCATGGATCATGGATGATGGACAATGGATGATGGATCATGGACCATGGATCATGGATAATGGATGATGGATCATGGATGATGGATCATGGATGATGGATGATGGATCATGGATCGTGGATCATGGATCATGGATCATGGATGATGGATGATGGATCTTGGATCGTGGATCATGGATCATAAATCATGGATGATGGATCATGGATGATGGATGATGGATCATGGATGATGGATGATGGATCATGGATCGTGGATCATGGATCATGAATCATGGATGATGGATCATGGATCATGGATGATGGATCATGGATGATGGATCATGGATCATGGATGATGGATCATGGTTCATGGATCATGGATCATGGATGATGGATCATGGATGATGGATGATGGATCATGGTCATGGATCATGGATGATGGATCATGGATCATGGATCATGGATCATGGATGATGGAACATGGATCATGGATGATGGATGATGGATTATGGATGATGGATGATGGTTCATGGATGATGGATCATGGATCATGGATGATGGATCATGGATCATGGATGATGGATCATGGATCATGGATGATGGATCATGGATGATTGATCATGGATGATTGATGATGGATCATGGATCATGGATCATGGATGATGGATCATGGATCATGGATCATGGATCATGGACCATGGATCATGGATGATGGACCATGGTTCATGGATCATGGACCATGGATCATGGATCATAGATGATGGATCATGGATGATGGATGATGGATCATGGATCATGGATGATTGATCATGGATCATGGATCATGGATGATGGATCATGGATGATGGATCATGGATGATGGATCGTGGATGATGGATCATGGATGATGGATCATGGATGGTGGATTGTGGATCATGCATGATGGATGATGGATGATGGATGATGGATCATGGATGATGGATCGTGGATCATGGATCATGGATGATGGGTCATGGATGATGGATCATGGATGATGGATCGTGGATCATGGATGATGGACCATGGATCATGGATGATGGATCATGGATCATGGATCATGGATCATGGATCATGGATGATGGATCATGGATGATGGATCATGGACCATGGATCATGGATCATGGATCATGGATGATGGATGATGGATCATGGATGATGGATCATGGATGATGGATCATGGATCATGGATCATGGATCATGGGTCATCGATCATGCATCATTGATCATGGATCATGGATGATGGATCATGGATCATGGATCATGGGTCATGGATCATGGATCATGGATGATGGATCATGGATCATGGAACATGGATCATGGATGATGGATCATGGATCATGGATGATGGATCATGGATAATGGATCATGGATGATGGATGATGGATCATGGATGATGGATGATGGATCATGTATGATGGATCATGGATCATGGATGATTGATCATGGATCATGGATCATGGATCATGGATCATGGTTCATGGATTATGGATCATGGATCATGGATGAGGGATAATGGATGATTGATCATGGATCATGGATGATGGATCATGGATCATGGATCATGGATGATGGATCATGGACCATGGATCATGGACCATGGATGATGGATCATGGACCATGGATGATGGATCATGGATGATGGATCATGGATCATGGATGATGGATCATGGATGATGGATCATGGACGATGGATCATGGATGATGGATCATGCATGATTCATCATGGATGATGGATGATGGATCATGCATCATGGATCATGGATCATGGATGATTGATCATGGATCATGGATCATGGATAATGGATCAGGATGATGGATCATGGATGATGGATCATGGATCATGGATGATGGATCATGGACCATGGATCATGGATAATGGATCAGGATGATGGATCATGGATGATGGATCATGGATCATGGATGATGGATCATGGACCATGGATCATGGATGATGGACCATGGATGATGGATCATGGACCATGGATCATGGATCATGGATCATGGATCATGGATCATGGATGATGGATCAAGGATCATGGATCATGGATGATGGATCATGGATGATGGATCATGGATCATGGATCATGGATGATGGATGATGGATCATGGACCATGGATCATGGATCATGGATGATGGATGATGGATCATGGATCATGGATGATGGATCATGGATCATGGATCATGGATCATGGATCATGGATCATGGATGATGGATCATGGATGGTGGATCATGGATGATGGATCGTGGATCATGGATGATGGATGATGGATCATGGATGATGGATCATGGATGATGGATCATGCATGATTCATCATGGATGATGGATCATGCATCATGGATCATGGATCATGGATGATTGATCATGGATCATGGATGATGGATCATGGATCATGGATCATGGATCATGGATGATGGATCATGGATGATGGATCATGGATGATGGATCATGGATCATGGATGATGGATGATGGATCATGGATGATGGTTCATGGATGATGGATGATGGATCATGGTCATGGATCATGGATGTAGGATCATGGATCATGGATCATGGATGATGGATCATGGATGATGGATGATGGATTATGGATGATGGATCATGGATGATGGTTCATGGATGATGGATCATGGATCATGGATAATGGATCATGGATGATTGATCATGGATGATGGATGATGGATCATGGATGATGGATCATGGATGATTGATCATGGATGATTGATGATGGATGATGCATCATGGATCATGGATGATGGATGATGGATCATGGATCATGGATGATGGATCATGGACCATGGATCATGGATCATGGACCATGGATCATGGATCATGGACCATGGATCATGGATCATGGATGATGGATGATGGATCAGGGATCATGGATCATGGATCATGGATGATGGGTGATGGATGAGTGATCATGGATGATGGATCATGGATCATGGATCGTGTATCATGGATCACGGATGATTGATCATGGATGATGGATGATGGATGATGGATGATGGATCATGGATCATGGATCATGGATGATGGATCATGGATCATGGATGATGGATCATGGACCATGGATCATGGATGATGGACCATGGATGAAGGATCATGGACAATGGATCATGGATCATGGATGATGGATCATGGATGATTGATCATGGATGATGGATCATGGATGATTGATCATGGATGATGGATGATGGATCATGGATCATGGATCATGGATCATGGATCATGGATGATGGATCATGGAAGATGGATCATGGATCATGGATGATGCATCATGGACCATGGATCATGGATGATGGACCATGGATGATGGATCATGGACCATGGCCCATGGATCATGGATGATGGATCATGGATGATGGATCGTGGATGATGGATGATGGATGATGGATCATTGATCATGGATGATGGATCATGGATCATGGATGATGGATCATGGATGATGGATCATGGATGATGGATCATGGATGATGGATCAGGGATCATGGATGATGGATGATGGATCATGGATCATGGATCATGGATGATGGATCATGGATCATGGATGATGGATCATGGATCATGGATGATGGATGATGGATCATGGATCATGGATGATGGATGATGGATCATGGATCATGGATGATGGATCATGGACCATGGATCAGGGATGATGGATGATGGATGATGGATCATGGATGATGGATGATGGATGATGGATCATGGATGATCGATGATGGATGATGGATGATGGATCATGAATCATGGATCATGGATGTTGGATCATGGATGATGGATCATGGATCATGGATCATGGATCATGGACCATGGATCATGGATGATGGATCATGGTTCATGGATCATGGATGATGGATGATGGATCATGGATGATGGATCATGGATCATGGATCACGGACCATGGATCATGGACCATGGATCATGGATCATGGATCATGGATCATGGATGATGGACCATGGTTGATGAATCATGGACCATGGATCATGGATCATGGATCATGGATGATGGATCATGGATCTTGGATGATGGATCATGGATGATGGATCATGGATGATGGATGATGGATCATGGATCATGGATGATCGTTGATAGATCATGGATCATGAATGATGGATCATGGATCATGGATCATGGATCATGGATGATGGATGATAGATCATGGATCATGGACCATGGATCATGGATGATGGATCATGGATCATGGATCATGGATGATGGATCATGGATGATGCATCATGGATGATGGATCATGGATGATGGATGATGGATCATGGATGATGGATCATGGATGATGGATCATGCATGATTCATCATGGATGATGGATGATGGATCATGCATCATGGATCATGGATCATGGATGATTGATCATGGATCATGGATGATGGATCATGGATCATGAATCATGGATCATGGATCATGGATGATGGATCATGGTTGATGGATCATGGATGATGGATGATGGATCATGGATCATGGATGATGGATGATGGATCATGGATCATGGATCATGGTTCATGGATGATGGATGATGGATCATGGTCATGGATCATGGATGATGGATGATGGATCATGGATGATGGATCATGGATGATGGATCATGGATGATGGATGATGGATTATGGATGATGGATCATGGATGATGGTTCATGGATGATGGATCATGGATCATGGATGATGGATCATGGATGATGGATCATGGATGATGGATGATGGATCATGGATGATGGATCATGGATGATGGATGATGGATGATGGATCATGGATCATGGATCATGGATGATGGATCATGGATGATGGATCATGGATCATGGATCATGGATGTTGGATCATGGATGATGGATCATGGATGATGGATGATGGATCATGGACCATGGATCATGGATCATGGATGATGGATGATGGATCATGGATGATGGATCATGGATCATGGATCATGGATCATGGATGATGGATCATGGACCATGGATCATGGATCATGGACAATGGATAATGGATGATGGATCATGGATCATGGATGATGGATGATGGATGATGGATCATGGATCATGGATGATGGATCATGGATGATGGATCATGGATGATGGATGATGGATCATGGATGATGGATGATGGATCAGGGACCATGGATGATGGATCATGGATCATGGATGATGGACAATGGATGATGGATCATGGACCATGGATCATGGATCATGGATGATGGATCATGGATCATGGATGATGGATCATGGATCATGGATCATGGATCATGGATCATGGATGATGGATCATGGATCATGGACCATGGATCATGGATCATGGATCATGGATGATAGATCATGGATGATGGACCATGGATCATGGATCATGGATCATGGATCATGGATCATGGATGATGGATGATGGATGATGGATCATGGATGATGGATGATGGATCATGGATGATGGATGATGGATCATGGATCATGGATCATGGATCATGGATGATGGATCGTGGATCATGGATCATGGATGATGGATCGTGGATCATGGATCATGGATGATGGATGATGGATCATGGATGATGGATCATGGATCATGGATCATGGATGATGGATCATGGATCATGGATGATGGATCATGGATCATGGAGCATGGATGATAGATCATGGATCATGGATGATGGATAATGGATCATGGATGATGGATCATGGACCATGGATAATGGATCATGGATGATGGATCATGGACCATGGATGATGGATCATGGATGATGGATGATGGATCATGGATCGTGGATCATGGATCATGGATGATGGATGATGGATGATGGATGATGGATCGTGGATCGTGGATCATGGATCATGAATCATGGATGATGGATCATGGATCATGGATGTGGATCATGGATGATGGATGATGGATCATGGATCTTGGATCATGGATCATGAATCATGGATGATGGATCATGGATCATGGATGATGGATCATGGATCATGGATCATGGATGATGGATCATGGACCATGGATCATGGATGATGGACCATGGATGATGGATCATGGACCACGGATCATGGATCATGGATCATGGATCATGGATCATGGATGATGGATCATGGATCATGGATCATGGATGATGGATCATGGATGATGGATCATGGATGATGGATCATGGATCATGGATGATGGATCATGGACCATGGATCATGGATGATGGACCATGTTTCATGGATCATGGACCATGGATCATGGATCATGGATATTGGATCATGGATGATGGATCATGGATCATGGATCATGGATCATGGATGATGGATCATGGACCATGGATCATGGATGATGGACCATGGATGATAGATCATGGATGATGGATGATGGATCATGGATCGTGGATCATGGATCATGGATCATGGATGATGGATGATGGATGATGGATCGTGGATCGTGGATCATGGATCATGAATCATGGATGATGGATCATGGATGATGGATGATGGATCATGGATGATGGATGATGGATCGTGGATCGTGGATCATGGATCATGAATCATGGATGATGGATCATGGATCATGGATCATGGATCATGGACCATGGATCATGGATGATGGACCATGGATGATGGATCATGGACCATGGATCATGGATCATGGATCATGGATCATGGATCATGGATGATGGATCATGGATCATGGATCATGGATGATGGATCATGGATGATGGATCATGGATGATGGATCATGGATCATGGATGATGGATCATGGACCATGGATCATGGATGATGGACCATGGTTCATGGATCATGGACCATGGATCATGGATCATGGATCATGGATATTGGATCATGGATGATGGATCATGGATCATGGATCATGGATCATGGATGATGGATCATGGACCATGGATCATGGATGATGGACCATGGATGATGGATCATGGACCATGGATCATGGATCATGGATGATGGATCATGGATCATGGATGATGGATCATGGATCATGGATCATGGATGATGGATCATGGATGATGGATCATGGATCATGGATCATGGATCATGGATGATGGATCATGGACCATGGATCATGGATCATGGATGATGGATCATGGATCATGGATGATGGATAATGGATCATGGATCATGGATGATGGATCATGGATGATGGATCATGGATGATGGACCGTGGATCATGGATGATGGATGATGGATCTTGGATGATGGATCATGGATGATGGATCATGCATGATTCATCATGGATGATGGATGATGGATCATGCATCATGGATCATGGATCATGGATGATTGATCATGGATCATGGATGATGGATCATGGATCATGGATCATGGATCATGGATGATGGATCATGGATGATGGATGATGGATCATGGATCATGGATGATGGATCATGGATCATGGATGATGGTTCATGGATGATGGATGATGGATCATGGTCATGGATCATGGATGTAGGATCATGGATCATGGATCATGGATGATGGATCATGGATGATGGATGATGGATTATGGATGATGGATCATGGATGATGGATCATGGATGATGGATCATGGATGATTGATCATGGATGATGGATGATGGATCATGGATGATGGATCATGGATGATTGATCATGGATGATGGATGATGGATGATGCATCATGGATCATGGATCATGGATGATGGATCATGGATGATGGATCATGGATCATGGACCATGGATCATGGATCATGGATCATGGACCATGGATCATGGATCTTGGACCATGGATCATGGATCATGGATGATGGATGATGGATCAGGGATCATGGATGATGGATCATGGATGATGGATCATGGATCATGGATGAAGGATCATGGATGATGGATGATGGATCATGGATCATGGATGATGGATCATGGATCATGGATCATGGATCATGGATCATGGATCATGGATCATGGATC
This sequence comes from Heptranchias perlo, assembly GCF_035084215.1. Classification (NCBI taxonomy): domain Eukaryota; kingdom Metazoa; phylum Chordata; class Chondrichthyes; order Hexanchiformes; family Hexanchidae; genus Heptranchias; species Heptranchias perlo. The sequence continues at coordinate 51,616,077 of NC_090343.1, read as the reverse complement.
ATGGATGAGTGATCATGGATGATGGATGATGGATCATGGATCATGTATCATGTATCATGGATCATGGATAATTGATCATGGATGATGGATGATGGATCATGGATCATGGATCATTGATCATGGATCATGGATCATGGATGATGGATCATGGACCATGGATCATGGATGATGGACCATGGATGATGGATGATGGACCATGGATCATGGATCATGGATGATGGATCATGGATGATTGATCATGGATGATGGATCATGGATGATTGATCATGGATGATGGATCATGGATCATGGATCATGGATCATGGATCATGGATCATGGATCATGGATGATGGATCATGGATCATGGATGATGCATCATGGACCATGGATCATGGATGATGGACCATGGATGATGGATCATGGACCATGGCCCATGGATCATGGATGATGGATCATGGATGATGGATCGTGGATGATGGATGATGGATGATGGATCATTGATCATGGATGATGGATCATGGATCATGGATGATGGATCATGGATGATGGATCATGGATGATGGATCATGGATGATGGATCAGGGATCATGGATGATGGATGATGGATCATGGATCATGGATCATGGATGATGGATCATGGATCATGGATCATGGATCATGGATGATGGATCATGGATCATGGATGATGGATGATGGATCATGGATCATGGATGATGGATGATGGATGATGGATCATGGATGATGGATCATGGACCATGGATCAGGGATGATGGATCATGGATCATGGATCATGGATGATGGATGATGGATCATGGATCATGGATGATCGATGATGGATGATGGATCATGAATCATGGATCATGGATGTTGGATCATGAATGATGGATCATGGATCATGAATCATGGATCATGGATCATGGATGATGGATCATGGACCATGGATCATGGATGATGGATCATGGTTCATGGATCATGGATGTTGGATGATGGATCATGGATCATGGATCGTGGATCATGGATCATGGATGATGGATCATGGATCATGGATCATGGATCATGGATGATGGATGATGGATCATGGATCATGGATGATGGATGATGGATCATGGATGATGGATCATGGATCATGGATCATGGACCATGGATCATGGACCATGGATCATGGATGATGGACCATGGTTGATGAATAATGGACCATGGATCATGGATCATGGATGATGGATCATGGATCTTGGATCATGGATGATGGATCATGGATGATGGATCATGGATCATGGATCATGGATGATCATTGATAGATCATGGATCATGAATCATGGATCATGGATCATGGATGATGGATGATGGATGATGGATGATAGATCATGGATCATGGACCATGGATCATGGATGATGGATCATCGATGATGGATCATGGATGATCGATAATGGATGATGGATCATGGATGATGGATCGTGGATCATGGATGATGGATGATGGATCATGGATCATGGATCATGGATGATGGATCATGCATGATTCATCATGGATGATGCATGATGGATCATGCATCATGGATCATGGATCATGGATGATTGATCATGGATCATGGATGATGGATCATGGATCATGAATCATGGATCATGGATCATGGATGATGGATCATGGATCATGGATGATGGATGATGGATCATGGATCATGGATGATGGATCATGGTGATGGATCATGGATGATGGATCGTGGATCATGGATGATGGATGATGGATCATGGATGATGGATCATGGATGATGGATCGTGGATGATGGATCATGGATGATGGATCATGGATGATGGATTGTGGATCATTCATGATGGATGATGGATCATGGATGATGGATCATGGATCATGGATCATGGATGATGGATCATGGATGATGGATCATGCATGATTCATCATGGATGATGGATGATGGATCATGCATCATGGATCATGGATCATGGATGATTGATCATGGATCATGGATGATGGATCATGGATCATGGATCATGGATCATGGATGATGGATCATGGATGATGGATCATGGATGATGGATCATGGATCATGGATGATGGATCATGGATCATGGATGATGGTTCATGGATGATGGATGATGGATCATGGTCATGGATCATGGATGTAGGATCATGGATCATGGATCATGGATGATGGATGATGGATGATGGATGATGGATGATGGATTATGGATTATGGATGATGGATCATGGATGATGGATCATGGATGATGGATCATGGATGATTGATCATGGATGATGGATGATGGATCATGGATGATGGATCATGGATGATTGATCATGGATGATGGATGATGGATGATGCATCATGGATTATGGATCATGGATGATGGATCATGGATGATGGATCATGGATCATGGACCATGGATCATGGATCATGGATCATGGACCATGGATCATGGATCTTGGACCATGGATCATGGATCATGGATGATGGATGATGGATCATGGATCATGGATGATGGATCATGGATCATGGATCATGCATCATGGATGATGGATCATGGATCATGGATGATGGATCATGGATCATGGATGATGGATCATGGATCATGGATCATGGATCATGGATGATGGATGAGTGATCATGGATGATGGATCATGGATCATGGATCATGTATCATGTATCATGGATCATGGATAATTGATCATGGATGATGGATCATGGATCATGGATCATGGATCATGGATCATGGATGATGGATCATGGACCATGGATCATGGATGATGGACCATGGATGATGGATCATGGACCATGGATCATGGATCATGGATGATGGATCATGGATGATTGATCATGGATGATGGATCATGGATGATTGGTCATGGATGATTGATGATGGATCATGGATCATGGATCATGGATCATGGATCATGGATGATGGATCATGGATGATGGATCATGGATCATGGATGATGCATCATGGACCATGGATCATGGATGATGGACCATGGATGATGGATCATGGACCATGGCCCATGGATCATGGATGATGGATCATGGATGATGGATCGTGGATGATGGATGATGGATGATGGATCATTGATCATGGATGATGGATCATGGATCATGGATGATGGATCATGGATGATGGATCATGGATGATGGATCATGGATGATGGATCATGGATCATGGATGATGGATGATGGATCATGGATCATGGATCATGGATGATGGATCATGGATCATGGATCATGGATGATGGATGATGGATCATGGATCATGGATGATGGATGATGGATCATGGATGATGGATCATGGACCATGGATCAGGGATGATGGATCATGGATCATGGATCATGGATGATGGATGATGGATCATGGATCATGGATGATCGATGATGGATGATGGATGATGGATCATTAATCATGGATCATGGATCATGGATGATGGATCATGGACCATGGATCATGGATGATGGATCATGGTTCATGGATCATGGATGTTGGATGATGGATCATGGATCATGGATCGTGGATCATGGATCATGGATGATGGATCATGGATCATGGATCATGGATCATGGATGATGGATCATGGATCATGGATCATGGATGATGGATGATGGATGATGGATCATGGATGATGGATCATGGATCATGGATCATGGACCATGGATCATGGACCATGGATCATGGATGATGGACCATGGTTGATGAATCATGGACCATGGATCATGGATCATGGATGATGGATCATGGATCTTGGATCATGGATGATTGATCATGGATGATGGATCATGGATCATGGATCATGGATGATCGTTGATAGATCATGGATCATGAATGATGGATCATGGATCATGGATCATGGATGATGGATGATGGATGATAGATCATGGATCATGGACCATGGATCATGGATGATGGATCATGGATGATGGATCATGGATGATCGATCATGGATGATGGATCATGGATGATGGATCGTGGATCATGGATGATGGATGATGGATCATGGATGATGGATCATGGATGATGGATCATGCATGATTCATCATGGATGATGGATGATGGATCATGCATCATGGATCATGGATCATGGATGATTGATCATGGATCATGGATGATGGATCATGGATCATGAATCATGGATCATGGATCATGGATGATGGATCATGGATCATGAATCATGGATCATGGATCATGGATCATGGATGATGGATCATGGTGATGGATGATGGATGATGGATCGTGGATCATGGATCATGGTGATGGATCATGGATGATGGATCGTGGATCATGGATGATGGATGATGGATCATGGATCATGGATGATGGATCATGGATGATGGATCATGGATGATGGATCGTGGATGATGGATCATGGATGATGGATCATGGATGATGGATTGTGGATCATGCATGATGGATGATGGATCATGGATGATGGATGATGAATCATGGATGATGTATGATGGATCATGGATGATGGATCGTGGATCATGGATCATGGATGATGGGTCATGGATGATGGATCATGGATGATGGATCGTGGATCATGGATGATGGACCATGGATCATGGATGATGGATCATGGATCATGGATGATGGATCATGGATCATCGATCATGGATCATGGATGATGGATCATGGATGATGGATCATGGACCATGGATCATGGATCATGGATCATGGATGATGGATGATGGATCATGGATCATGGATCATGGATCATGGGTCATGGATCATGCATCATTGATCATGGATCATGGATGATGGATCATAGATCATGGATCATGGATCATGGGTCATGGGTCATGGATCATGGATGATGGATCATGGATCATGGAACATGGATCATGGATGATGGATCATGGATCATGGATGCTGGATCATGGATGATGGATGATGGATCATAGATGATGGATGATGGATCATGGATCATGGATGAGGGATCATGGATGATTGATCATGGATCATGGATGATGGATCATGGATCATGAATCATGGATGATGGATCATGGACCATGGATCATGGACCATGGATGATGGATCATGGACCATGGATGATGGATCATGGATGATGGATCATGGATGATGTATGATGGATCATGGATCATGGATCATGGATGATGGATCATGGATGATGGATCATGGACGATGGATCATGGATGATGGATCATGCATGATTCATCATGGATGAATAATGATGGATCATGCATCATGGATCATGGATCATGGATGATTGATCATGGATCATGGATCATGGATCATGGACAATGGATCATGGATGATGGATCATGGATCATGGATCATGGATCATGGATGATGGATCATGGACCATGGATCATGGATGATGGACCATGGATGATGGATCATGGATCATGTATCATGGATCATGGATGATGGATCATGGATCATGGATGATGGATCATGGATGATGGATCATGGATCATGGATCATGGATCATGGATGATGGATCATGGACCATGGATCATGGATGATGGACCATGGATGATGGATCATGGATCATGTATCATGGATCATGGATGATGGATCATGGATCATGGATGATGGATCATGGATGATGGATCATGGATCATGGATCATGGATGATGGATCATGGATGATGGATCATGGATCATGGATGATGGATCATGGATCATGGATCATGGATCATGGATCATGGATGATGGATCATGGATGATGGATCATGGATGATGGATCATGGATCATGGATGATGGATGATGGATCATGGATGATGGTTCATGGATGATGGATGATGGATCATAGTCATGGATCATGGATGTAGGATCATGCATCATGGATCATGGATCATGGATGATGGATCATGGATGATGGATGATGGATTATGGATGATGGATCATGGATGATGGATCATGGATGATGGATCATGGATGATTGATCATGGATGATGGATGATGGATCATGGATGATGGATCATGGATGATTGATCATGGATGATGGATGATGGATGATGCATCATGGATCATGGATCATGGATGATGGATCATGGATGATGGATCATGGATCATGGACCATGGATCATGGATCATGGTTCATGGACCATGGATCATGGATCTTGGACCATGGATCATGGATCATGGATGATGGATGACGGATCAGGGATCATGGATGATGGATCATGGATCATGGATCATGGATCATGGATGAAGGATCATGGATGATGGATCATGGATCATGGATGATGGATCATGGATCATGGATGATGGATCATGGATCATGGATCATGGATCATGGATCATGGATGAGTGATCATGGATGATGGATCATGGATCATGGATCATGGATCATGTATCATGGATCATGGATGATTGATCATGGATGATGGATGATGGATCATGGATCATGGATCATGGATGATGGATCATGGATCATGGATGATGGATCATGGACCATGGATCATGGATGATGGACCATGGATGATGGATCATGGACCATGGATCATGGATCATGGATGATGGATCATGGATGATTGATCATGGATGATGGATCATGGATGATTGATCATGGATGATGGATGATGGATGATGGATCATGGATCATGGATCATGGATCAAGGATGATGGATCATGGATGATGGATCATGGATCATGGATGATGCATCATGGACCATGGATCATGGATGATGGACCATGGATGATGGATCATGGACCATGGCCCATGGATCATGGATGATGGATCATGGATGATGGATCGTGGATGATGGATGATGGATGATGGATCATTGATCATGGATGATGGATCATGGATCATGGATGATGGATCATGGATGATGGATCATGGATGATGGATCATGGATGATGGATCAGGGATCATGGATGATGGATGATGGATCATGGATCATGGATCATGGATGATGGATCATGGATCATGGATCATGGATGATGGATCATGGATCATGGATGATGGATGATGGATCATGGATCATGGATGATGGATGATGATTCCTGGATCATGGATGATGGATCATGGACCATGGATCAGGGATGATGGATCATGGATCATGGATGATGGATGATGGATGATGGATGATGGATCATGGATGATCGATGATGGATGATGGATGATGGATCATGAATCATGGATCATGGATGTTGGATAATGGATGATGGATGATGGATCATGGATCATGGATCATGGATCATGGATCATGGATGATGGATCATGGACCATGGATGATGGATGATGGATCATGGTTCATGGATCATGGATGATGGATGATGGATGATGGATCATGGATCATGGATCATGGATCGTGGATCATGGATCATGGATGATGGATGATGGATCATGGATCATGGATGATGGATGATGGATCATGGATCATGGATCATGGATGATGGATGATGGATGATGGATCATGGATCATGGATCATGGATCATGGATCATGGATCATGGATGATTGACCATGGTTGATGAATCATGGACCATGGATCATGGATCATGGATGATGGATCATGGATCTTGGATCATGGATGATGGATCATGGATGATGGATGATGGATCATGGATCATGGATGATCGTTGATCGATCATGGATCATGAATGATGGATCATGGATCATGGATGATGGATGATGGATGATGGATGATAGATCATGGATCATGGACCATGGATCATGGATGATGGATGATGGATGATGGATCATGGATCATGGATGATGGATGATGGATGATGGATGATAGATCATGGATCATGGACCATGGATCATGGATGATGGATGATGGATGATGGATGATGGATCATGGATTATGGATGATGGATCATGGATCATGGATGATGGATCATGGATCATGGAACATGGATTATGGATGATGGATCATGGATCATGGATGATGGATCATGGATAATGGATCATGGATGATGGATGATGGATCATGGATGATGGATGATGGATCATGTATGATGGATCATGGATCATGGATGATTGATCATGGATCATGGATGATGGATCATGGATCATGGATCATGGATGATGGTTCATGGATCATGGATCATGGATCATGGATGAGGGATCATGGATGATTGATCATGGATGATGGATCATGGATCATGGATCATGGATTATGGATGATGGATCATGGACCATGGATCATGGACCATGGATGATGGATCATGGATGATGGATCATGGATCATGGATGATGGATCATGGATCATGGATCATGGATGATGGATGATTGATCATGGATGATGGATCAGGGACCATGGATGATGGATCATGGATCATGGATGATGGATGATGGATCATGGATGATGGATCATGGATGATGGACAATGGATGATGGATCATGGACCATGGATCATGGATCATGGATGATGGATCATGGATGATGGATCATGGATGATGGATCATGGATGATGTATCATGGATCATGGATCATGGATCATGGATCATGGATGATGGATGATGGATCATGGATGATGGATCATGGACCATGGATGATGGATCATGGATCATGGATGATGGTCAATGGATGATGGATCATGGATCATGGATCATGGATGATGGATGATGGATCATGGATCATGGATGATGGATGATGGATCATGGTTCATGGATCATGGATGATGGATGATGGATCATGAATCATGGATGATGGATCATGGATCATGGATCATGGATCATGGATGATAGATCGTGGATGATGGACCATTGATGATGGATCATGGATCATGGATCATGGATGATGGATGATGGATCATGGATGATGGATGATGGATCATGGATCGTGGATCATGGATCATGGATCGTTGATGATGGATCATGGATCATGGATGATGGATCATGGATCATGGATCATGGATCATGGATCATGGATGATGGATCATGGATCATGGATGATGGATCATGGATCATGGATGATGGATCATGGACCATGGATCATGGATGATGGACCATGGTTCATGGATCATGGACCATGGATCATGGATCATAGATGATGGATCATGGACCATGGATCATGGATCATGGATCATGGATGATCGATGATGGATGATGGATGATGGATCATGGATGATGGATGATGGATGATGGATCATGGATCATGGATCATGGGTCATGGATCATGCATCATTGATCATGGATCATGGATCATGGATCATGGATCATGGATCATGGATGATGGATCATGGATCATGGAACATGGATTATGGATGATGGATCATGGATCATGGATCATGGATCATGGATAATGGATCATGGATGATGGATGATGGATCATGGATGATGGATGATGGATCATGTATGATGGATCATGGATCATGGATGATTGATCATGGATCATGGATGATGGATCATGGATCATGGATCATGGATGATGGTTCATGGATCATGGATCATGGATCATGGATGAGGGATCATGGATGATTGATCATGGATGATGGATCATGGATCATGGATCATGGATTATGGATGATGGATCATGGACCATGGATCATGGACCATGGATGATGGATCATGGATGATGGATCATGGATCATGGATGATGGATCATGGATCATGGATCATGGATGATGGATCATGGATGATGGATCATGGATGATGGATCATGGATGATGGATCATGCATGATTCATCATGGATGATGGATGATGTATCATGCATCATGGATCATGGATCATGGATTATTGATCATGGATCATGGATCATGGATCATGGATAATGGATCATGGATGATGGATCATGGATGATGGATCATGGATCATGGGTGATGGATCATGGACCATGGATCATGGATGATGGACCATGGATGATGGATCATGGATGATGGATCATGGATCATGGATGATGGATGATGGATCATGGATCATGGATGATGGATGATGGATGATTGATCATGGATGATGAATCATGGATCATGTATCATGGTTCATGGATGATTGATCATGGATGATGGATGATGGATCATGGATCATGGATCATGGATCATGGATGATGGATGATGGATGTTGGATGATGGATGATGGATCATGGACCATGGATCATGGATGATGGACCATGGATGATGGATCATGGACCATTGATCATGGATCATGGATGATGGATCATGGATGATTGATCATGGATGATGGATGATGGATGATGGATCATGGATCATGGATGATGGATCATGGATGATGGATCATGGATCATGGATGATGCATGATGGACCATGGATCATGGATGATGGACCATGGATGATGGATCATGGACCATGGACCATGGATTATGGATGATGGATCATGGATGATGGATCGTGGATGATGGATGATGGATCATGGATCATTGATCATTGATCATGGATGATGGATGATGGATCATGGATGATGGATCATGGATCATGGATCATGGATGATGGATGATGGATCATGGATCATGGATGATGGATGATGGATGATGGATGATGGATGATCGATGATGGATGATGGATGATGGATCATGGATGATGGATGATGGATCATGGATCATGGATCATGGATGATGGATCATGGACCATGGATCATGGATGATGGATCATGGTTCATGGATCATGGATGATGGATCATGGATGATGGATGATGGATCATGGATCATGGATCATGGATCATGGATGATTTATCATGGATCATGGATGATGGTTCATGGACCATGGATCATGGATGATGGATCATGGATCATGGATCATGGATGATGGATCATGGATCATGGATCATGGATCATGGATCGTGGATCATGGATCATGGATCATGGATCATGGATGATGGATCATGGATCATGGATCATGGATGATTGATCATGGATCATGGATCATGGATGATGGATGATGGATCATGGATAATGGATCATGGATCATGGATGATGGATGATGGATCATGGATCATCGATGATGGATCATGGATGATGGATCATGGATAATGGATCATGGATCATGGATGATGGATGATTGATCATGGATGATGGATCAGGGACCATGGATGATGGATCAGGGACCATGGATGATGGATGATGGATCATGGATGATGGATCATGGACCATTGATGATGGATCATGGATGATGGACAATGGATGATGGATCATGGACATAAGAACATAAGAACATAAGAAATTGGAGCAGGAGTAGGCCAATCGGCCCCTCGAGCCTGCTCCGCCATTCAATAAGATCATGGCTGATCTGATCCCAACCACAAATCTAAAGAACACAAGAAGTCGGAGCAGGACCCGGCCACATCGCCCCTGGGCCCTCTCCGCCACCCACAGGGCATTGACCGATCCGAACTCAGCTTCATGTCCAATTTCCTGCCCGCTCCCCATAACCCCTAATTCCCTTTACTTCTAGGAAACTGTCTATTTCTGTTTTAAATTAATCTAATGATGTAGCTTCCACAGCTGCCTGGGGCAGCAAATTCCACAGGCCGACCACCCTCTGAGTGAAGAAGTTTCTCCTCATCTCAGTTTTGAAAGAGCAGCCCCTTATTCTAAGATTATGCCCCCTAGTTCTAGTTTCACCCATCTTTGGGAACATCCTTACTGCATCCACCCGATCAAGACCCTTCACAATCTTATATGTTTCAATAAGATCGCCTCTCATTCTTCTGAACTCCAATGAGTAGAGTCCCAATCTACTCAACCTCTCCTCATATGTCCGCCCCCTCATCCCCGGGATTAACCGAGTGAACCTTCTTTGTACTGCCTCGAGAGCAAGTATGTCTTTTCTTAAGTATGGAGACCAAAACTGTATGCAGTATTCCAGGTGCGGTCTCACCAATACCTTATATAACTGCAGCAATACCTCCTTGTTTTTATATTCTATCCCCCTAGCAATAAAAGCCAACATTCCGTTGGCTTTCTTGATCACCTGCTGCACCTGCATACCAACTTTTTGATTTTCTTGCACTAGGACCCCCAGATCCCTTTGTACTGCAGTACTTTCCAGTCTCTCGCCATTAAGAAAATAACTTGCTCTCTGATTTTTCCTGTCAAAGTGCATAACCTCACATTTTCCAATATTATATTGCATCTGCCAAATCTCCGCCCACTCACCCAGCCTGTCTATATCCCCTTGCAGGTTTTTTATGTCCTCCTCACTCTCTACTTTCCCTCCCATCTTTGTATCATCTGCAAATTTTGATATGTTGCACTCGGTCCCCTCCTCCAAATCGTTAATATAGATTGTAAAGAGTTGGGGACCCAGCACCGACGCCTGTGGAACACCACTGGTTACTGGTTGCCAGTCCGAAAATGAACCATTTATCCCAACTCTCTGCTTCCTGTTTGATAACCAATCCTCCACCCATGCCAGAATATTACCCCCAATCCCGTGATTTTTTATCTTAAGTAATAATCTTTTATGTGGCACCTTGTCGAATGCCTTCTGGAAGTCTAAATACACTACGTCCACTGGTTCCCCTTTATCCACCCTATACGTTATATCCTCGAAGAACTCAAGCAAATTTGTCAGACATGACTTCCCCTTCATAAAGCCATGCTGACTTTGTCCTATTAAATTATGCTTATCTAAATGTTCCGTTACTGTCTCCTTAATAATAGACTCCAAAATTTTACCCACCACAGATGTTAAGCTAACTGGCCTATAATTTCCAGACTTCTGCCTACTACCCTTTTTAAATAACGGTGTTACATTAGCAGTTTTCCAATCTGCCGGGACCTCTCCTGAGTCCAGGGAATTTTGGAAAACTATCACCAAAGCATCCACAATCCCCACTGCCACTTCCCTCAAGACCCTAGGATGGAAGCCATCAGGTCCAGGGGATTTATCCGCCTTGAGTCCCATTATTTTACTGAGTACCATCTCTTGAGTGATTTTAATCGTATTTAGCTCCTCCCCCCCGAGAGTCCCCTGTTTGTCCAGTGTTTGGATATTCTTAGTGTCCTCTACTGTAAAGACTGAAACAAAATATTTGTTCAGCATTTTTGCCATCTCCATGTTTCCCACCATTAATTTCCCGGTCTCATCCTCTAAGGGACCTATGTTTGCCTTAGCCACCCTTTTTCTTTTTATATAACTATAGAAACTCTTGCTATCTGTTTTTATATTTTTTGCTAATTTCTTTTCATAATCTAACTTCCCTTTCTTAATCAATCCTTTAGTTACTTTTTGCTGTCTTTTGAAGAATTCCCAATCTTCTATCCTCCCACTAAGTTTGGCTACCTTATATGTCCTTGTTTTTAGTCGGATACTATCCTTGATTTCTTTACTTAGCCACGGATGGCTGTCATTTCTTTTACACCCTTTTTTCCTCAGTGGAATATATATATTTTGAAAGTTGTAAAATAACTCCTTAAATGAACACCACTGCTCATGTACCGTCTTACCCTTTAATCTATTTTCCCAGTCCACTTTAATCAATTCCGCTCTCATACCATCATAGTCTCCTTTATTCAAGCTCAGTACGCTTGTTTGAGAATCAACCTTCTCACCCTCTAATTGGATATGGAATTCAACCATGTTGTGGTCGCTCGTTCCAAGGGGATCCTTAACTAGGACATTATTAATTAATCCTGACTCATTACACAGGACCAGGTCCAAGGTTGCCTGCCCCCTTGTAGGATCAGTTACATACTGCTCAAGAAATCCATCCCTGATGCACTCAATGAACTCGTCCTCAAGGCTGCTCTGCCCAATTTGATTTGTCCAGTTAATATGATAATTAAAATCCCCCATAATTATGGCTGTTCCCTTATTACATGCCCCGACTATCTCCTGATTAATACTTCTTCCAGCAGAGTTGCAACTATTAGGAGGCCTATATACTACGCCCACTAATGTTTTTTTTCCCTTATTATTCCTTATCTCCACCCAAACTGTTTCATTATCTTGATGCTTTGTCCCAATATCATTTCTCTGTATTACAGTGATTCCTTCCTTTATTAACATAGCCACCCCACCTCCCCTTCCTTCCTGCCTGTCCTTCCTGATTGATAAATACCCTGGCATATTTAATTCCCAGTCGTTGTCACCCTGCAGCCATGTTTCTGTAATGGCCACAAGATCATACCCATACGTAGTTATTTGTGCCGTTAACTCGTCCATTTTATTACGAATGCTACGTGCATTCAGATAAAGAACTTTCAAATCTGTTTTGTGACGCTTAGTTCCTGCTTTTTCCTTTTTTAACACTTTACCTATTACTCCATACCTTCTGTCCCTTCCTGTTACGCTTTCCTCTCTCTCCCTGCTCAGGTTCCCAACCCCCTGCCACTTTAGTTTAAACCCTCCCCAACAGCACTAGCAAACACTCCTCCTAGGACAGCGGTCCCGGCCATGGATCATGGATCATGGATGATGGATCATGGATGATGGATCATGGATGATGGATCATGAATGATGTATCATGGATCATGGATCATGGATCATGGATCATGGATGATGGATTGTGGATGATGGATCATGGATCATGGATCATGGATCATGGATGATGGATCATGGATAATGGATCATGGATGATGGATGATGGATCATGGATGATGGATGATGGATCATGTATGATGGATCATGGATCATGGATGATTGATCATGGATCGTGGATGATGGATCATGGATCATGGATCATGGATGATGGTTCATGGATCATGGATCATGGATCATGGATGAGGGATCATGGATGATTGATCATGGATGATGGATCATGGATCATGGATCATGGATCATGGATGATGGATCATGGACCATGGATCATGGACCATGGATGATGGATCATGGACCATGGATGATGGATCATGGATGATGGATCATGGATCATGGATGATGGATGATGGATCATGGATCATGGATGATGGATTATGGATGATGGATCATGGATGATGGATCATGGATGATGGATCATGCATGATTAATCATGGATGATGGATGATGTATCATGCATCATGGATCATGGATCATGGATTATTGATCATGGATCATGGATCATGGATCATGGATAATGGATCATGGATGATGGATCATGGATGATGGATCATGGATCATGGGTGATGGATCATGGACCATGGATCATGGATGATGGACCATGGATGATGGATCATGGATGATGGATCATGGATCATGGATGATGGATGATGGATCATGGATCATGGATGATGGATGATGGATGATTGATCATGGATGATGAATCATGGATCATGTATCATGGTTCATGGATGATTGATCATGGATGATGGATGATGGATCATGGATCATGGATGATGGATGATGGATGATGGATCATGGATCATGGATCATGGATCATGGACCATGGATCATGGATGATGGACCATGGATGATGGATCATGGACCATGGATCATGGATCATGGATGATGGATCATGGATGATTGATCATGGATGATGGATGATGGATGATGGATCATGGATCATGGATGATGGATCATGGATGATGGATCATGGATCATGGATGATGCATCATGGACCATGGATCATGGATGATGGACCATGGATGATGGATCATGGACCATGGACCATGGATCATGGATGATGGATCATGGATGATGGATCGTGGATGATGGATGATGGATCATGGATCATTGATCATGGATGATGGATGATGGATCATGGATCATGGATCATGGATCATGGATGATGGATCATGGATCATGGATCATGGATGATGGATGATGGATCATGGATGATCGATGATGGATGATGGATGATGGATCATGAATCATGGATCATGGATGTTGGATCATGGATGATGGATGATGGATGATGGATCATGGATCATGGATCATGGATGATGGATCATGGACCATGGATCATGGATGATGGATCATGGTTCATGGATCATGGATGATGGATCATGGATGATGGATGATGGATCATGGATCATGGATCATGGATCATGGATGATTTATCATGGATCATGGATGATGGTTCATGGACCATGGATCATGGATGATGGATCATGGATCATGGATCATGGATCATGGATCATGGATGATGGATCATGGATGATGGATCATGGATCATGGATCATGGATCATGGATCGTGGATCATGGATCATGGATCATGGATCATGGATGATGGATCATGGATCATGGATCATGGATGATTGATCATGGATCATGGATCATGGATCATGGATGATGGATGATGGATCATGGATCATGGATCATGGATCATGGATGATGGATGATGGATCATGGATCATGGATGATGGATCATGGATGATGGATCATGGATAATGGATCATGGATCATGGATGATGGATGATTGATCATGGATGATGGATCAGGGACCATGGATGATGGATCAGGGACCATGGATGATGGATGATGGATCATGGATGATGGATCATGGACCATTGATGATGGATCATGGATGATGGACAATGGATGATGGATCATGGACCATGGATCATGGATCATGAAGGATGGATAATGGATGATGGATCATGGATCATGGATCATGGATCATGGATCATGGATCATGGATGATGGATGATGGATCATGGATGATGGATCATGGACGATGGATGATGGATCATGGATCATGGATGATGGTCAATGGATGATGGATCATGGATCATGGATCATGGATGATGGATGATAGATCATGGATCATGGATCATGGATGATGGATCATGGTTCATGGATCATGGATGATGGATGATGGATCATGAATCATGGATGATGGATCATGGATCATGGATCATGGATCATGGATGATAGATCATGGATGATGGACCATGGATGATGGATCATGGATCATGGATCACGGATGATGGATCATGGATCATGGATGATGGATCATGGACCATGGATCATGGATCATGGATCATAGATGATGGATCATGGATCGTGGATCATGGATCATGGATCATGGATGATGGATGATGGATCGTGGATCGTGGATCATGGATCATGAATCATGGATGATGGATCATGGATGATGGATGATGGATCATGGATGATGGATGATGGATCGTGGATCGTGGATCATGGATCATGAATCATGGATGATGGATCATGGATCATGGATCATGGATCATGGTTGATGGATCATGGATCATGGATGATGGATCATGGATCATGGATCATGGATGATGGATCATGGACCATGGATCATGTATGATGGACCATGGTTCATGGATCATGGACCATGGATCATGGATCATAGATGATGGATCATGGACCATGGATCATGGATCATGGATCATGGATCATGGATGATCGATGATGGATGATGGATGATGGATCATGGATGATGGATGATGGATCATGGATCATGGATCATGGATCATGGGTCATGGATCATGCATCATTGATCATGGATCATGGATCATGGAACATGGATTATGGATGATGGATCATGGATCATGGATGATGGATCATGGATAATGGATCATGGATGATGGATGATGGATCATGGATGATGGATGATGGATCATGTATGATGGATCATGGATCATGGATGATTGATCATGGATCATGGATGATGGATCATGGATCATGGATCATGGATGATGGTTCATGGATCATGGATCATGGATCATGGATGAGGGATCATGGATGATTGATCATGGATGATGGATGATGCATCATGGATCATGGATCATGGATGATGGATCATGGACCATGGATGATGGATCATGGATGCTGGATCATGGATCATGGATGATGGATCATGGATCATGGATGATGGATCATGGATGATGGATCATGGATGATGGATCATGGATGATTGATCATGCATGATTCATCATGGATGATGGATGATGTATCATGCATCATGGATCATGGATCATGGATGATTGATCATGGATCATGGATCATGGATCATGGATCATGGATAATGGATCATGGATGATGGATCATGGATGATGGATCATGGATCATGGGTGATGGATCATGGACCATGGATCATGGATGATGGACCATGGATGATGGATCATGGATGATGGATCATGGATCATGGATCATGGATGATGGATGATGGATCATGGATGATGGATGATGGATGATGGATGATTGATCATGGATGATGAATCATGGATCATGTATCATGGTTCATGGATGATTGATCATGGATGATGGATGATGGATGATGGATCATGGATCATGGATCATGGATGATGGATGATGGATCATGGATCATGGATCGTGGATGATGGATCATGGACCATGGACCATGGATGATGGATCATGGACCATGGATCATGGATCATGGATGATGGATCATGGATGATTGATCATGGATGATGGATGATGGATGATGGATCATGGATCATGGATGATGGATCATGGATGATGGATCATGGATCATGGATGATGCATCATGGACCATGGATCATGGATGATGGACCATGGATGATGGATCATGGACCATGGACCATGGATCATGGATGATGGATCATGGATGATGGATCGTGGATGATGGATGATGGATCATGGATCATTGATCATGGATGATGGATGATGGATCATGGATGATGGATCATGGATCATGGATCATGGATGATGGATCATGGATCATGGATGATGGATGATGGATGATGGATCATGGATGATCGATGATGGATGATGGATGATGGATCATGAATCATGGATCATGGATGTTGGATCATGGATGATGGATGATGGATGATGGATCATGGATCCTGGATCATGGATGATGGATCATGGACCATGGATCATGGATGATGGATCATGGTTCATGGATCATGGATGATGGATCATGGATGATGGATGATGGATGATGGATCATGGATCATGGATCATGGATGATTTATCATGGATCATGGATGATGGTTCATGGACCATGGATCATGGATCATGGATCATGGATCATGGATCATGGATGATGGATCATGGATGATGGATCATGGATCATGGATCATGGATCATGGATCGTGGATCATGGATCATGGATCATGGATCATGGATGATGGATCATGGATCATGGATCATGGATGATTGATCATGGATCATGGATCATGGATCATGGATGATGGATCATGGATGATGGATCATGGATGATGGATGATGGATGATGGATCATGGATCATGGATGATGGATCATGGATCATGGACCATGGATCATGGACCATGGATCATGGATGATGGATCATGGATCATGGATCATGGATGATGGACCATGGTTGATGAATCATGGGCCATGGATCATGGATCATGGATCATGGATCATGGATGATGGATCATTGATCTTGGATCATGGATGATGGATGATGGATGATGGATCATGGATCATGAATGATGGATCATGGATCATGAATCATGGATGATGGATGATGGATGATAGATCATGGATCATGGACCATGGATCATGGATGATGGATCATGGATCATGGATCATGGATCATGGATGATGGATCGTGGATCATGGATGATGGATCATGGATGATGGATCATGGATGATGGATCATGCATGATTCATCATGGATGATGGATGATGGATCATGCATCATGGATCATGGATGATGGATCATGGATGATGGATCATGGATGAAGAATGATGGATCATGGATCATGGATCATGGATGATGGATCATGGATCATGGATGATGGATCATGGATGATGGATCATGGATCATGGATGATGGATGATGGATGATGGATGATGGATCATGGATCATGGATGATGGATGATGGATGATTGATCATGGATGATGAATCATGGATCATGTATCATGGTTCATGGATGATTGATCATGGATGATGGATGATGGATCATGGATCATGGATCATGGATGATGGATCATGGATCATGGATGATGGATCATGGATGATGGATCATGGATGATGGATCATGGATGATTGATCATGCATGATTCATCATGGATGATGGATGATGTATCATGCATCATGGATCATGGATCATGGATGATTGATCATGGATCATGGATCATGGATCATGGATAATGGATCATGGATGATGGATCATGGATGATGGATCATGGATCATGGGTGATGGATCATGGACCATGGATCATGGATGATGGACCATGGATGATGGATCATGGATGATGGATCATGGATCATGGATGATGGATGATGGATCATGGATCATGGATGGTGGATGATGGATGATTGATCATGGATGATGAATCATGGATCATGTATCATGGTTCATGGATGATTGATCATGGATGATGGATGATGGATCATGGATCATGGATCATGGATCATGGATGATGGATGATGGATGATGGATCATGGATCATGGATGATGGATCATGGACCATGGATCATGGATGATGGACCATGGATGATGGATCATGGATCATGGATCATGGATCATGGATGATGGATCATGGATGATTGATCATGGATGATGGATGATGGATGATGGATCATGGATCATGGATGATGGATCATGGATGATGGATCATGGATCATGGATGATGCATCATGGACCATGGATCATGGATGATGGACCATGGATGATGGATCATGGACCATGGACCATGGATCATGGATGATGGATCATGGATGATGGATCGTGGATGATGGATGATGGATCATGGATCATTGATCATGGATGATGGATGATGGATCATGGATGATGGATCATGGATCATGGATCATGGATGATGGATCATGGATCATGGATCATGGATGATGGATGATGGATGATGGATCATGGATGATCGATGATGGATGATGGATGATGGATCATGAATCATGGATCATGGATGTTGGATCATGGATGATGGA
The DNA here is from genome assembly GCF_035084215.1 of Heptranchias perlo. Lineage (NCBI taxonomy): Eukaryota > Metazoa > Chordata > Chondrichthyes > Hexanchiformes > Hexanchidae > Heptranchias > Heptranchias perlo. The sequence continues at coordinate 51,595,426 of NC_090343.1, read as the reverse complement.
TGATGGATGATGGATCATGGATCCTGGATCATGGATGATGGATCATGGACCATGGATCATGGATGATGGATCATGGTTCATGGATCATGGATGATGGATCATGGATGATGGATGATGGATGATGGATCATGGATCATGGATCATGGATGATTTATCATGGATCATGGATGATGGTTCATGGACCATGGATCATGGATGATGGATCATGGATCATGGATCATGGATCATGGATGATGGATCATGGATGATGGATCATGGATCATGGATCATGGATCATGGATCGTGGATCATGGATCATGGATCATGGATCATGGATCATGGATCATGGATGATTGATCATGGATCATGGATCATGGATCATGGATGATGGATCATGGATGATGGATCATGGATGATGGATGATGGATGATGGATCATGGATCATGGATGATGGATCATGGATCATGGATCATGGATCATGGACCATGGATCATGGATGATGGATCATGGATCATGGATCATGGATAATGGACCATGGTTGATGAATCATGGACCATGGATCATGGATCATGGATGATGGATCATGGATCATGGATGATGGATCATGGATCTTGGATCATGGATGATGGATGATGGATCATGGATCATGGATCATGGATGATCGATGATAGATCATGGATCATGAATGATGGATCATGGATCATGAATGATGGATGATGGATGATGCATGATAGATCATGGATCATGGACCATGGATCATGGATGATGGATCATGGATCATGGATCATGGATCATGGATCATGGATGATGGATCGTGGATCATGGATGATGGATCATGGATGATGGATCATGGATGATGGATCATGCATGATTCATCATGGATGATGGATGATGGATCATGCATCATGGATCATGGATGATGGATCATGGATCATGGATGATGGATGATGGATGATGGATCATGGATGATGGATCATGGATGATGGATCATGGATGAAGAATGATGGATCATGGATCATGGATCATGGATGATGGATAATGGATAATGGATCATGGATAATGGATCATGGATGATGGATCATGGAACATGGATCATGGATCATGGATGATGGATGATGGATGATGGATGATGGATCATGGATCATGGATCATGGATGATGGATGATGGATGATGGATGATGGATGATAGATCATGGATCATGGATCATGGATCACGGATGATGGATCATGGATCATGGATCATGGATGATGGATCATGGATCATGGATCATGGATGATGGATCATGGATCATGGATCATGGATCATGGATGATGGATGATGGATGATGGATGATGGATGATGGATGATGGATGATAGATCATGGATCATGGATCATGGATCACGGATGATGGATCATGGATCATGGATCATGGATGATGGATAATGGATCATGGATCATGGATGATGGATCATGGATCATGGATGATGGATGATGGATAATGGATCATGGATCATGGATGATGGATGATGGATCATGGATCACGGATGATGGATCGTGGATCATGGATGATGGACCATGGTTGATGAATCATGGACCATGGATCATGTATCATGGATGATGGATCATGGATCATGGATGATGAATCATGGATCTTGGATCATGGATGATGGATGATGGATGATGGATCATGGATCATGGATGATCGATGATAGATCATGGATCATGAATGATGGATCATGGATCATGAATCATGGATGATGGATGATGGATGATAGATCATGGATCATGGACCATGGATCATGGATCATGGATCATGGATCATGGATCATGGATCATGGATGATGGATCATGGATCATGGATGATGGATCGTGGATCATGGATGATGGATCATGGATGATGGATCATGGATGATGGATCATGCATGATTCATCATGGATAATGGATGATGGATCATGCATCATGGATCATGGATGATCGATCATGGATCATGGATGATGGATGATGGATGATGGATCATGGATGATGGATCATGGATGATGGATCATGGATGAAGAATGATGGATCATGGATCATGGATGATGGATCATGGATCATGGATGATGGATCATGGATCATGGATCATTGATCGTGGATCATGGATCATGGATCATGGATCATGGATCGTGGATCATGGATCATGGATCATGGATCATGGATGATGGATCATGGATCATGGATCATGGATGATTGATCATGGATCATGGATCATGGATCATGGATGATGGATCATGGATGATGGATCATGGATGATGGATGATGGATGATGGATCATGGATCATGGATGATGGATCATGGATCATGGACCATGGATCATGGACCATGGATCATGGATGATGGATCATGGATCATGGATCATGGATGATGGACCATGGTTGATGAATCATGGACCATGGATCATGGATCATGGATCATGGATCATGGATCATGGATGATGGATCATGGATCTTGGATCATGGATGATGGATGATGGATGATGGATCATGGATCATGAATGATGGATCATGGATCATGAATCATGGATGATGGATGATGGATGATAGATCATGGATCATGGACCATGGATCATGGATGATGGATCATGGATCATGGATCATGGATCATGGATGATGGATCATGGATCATGGATGATGGATCGTGGATCATGGATGATGGATCATGGATGATGGATCATGGATGATGGATCATGCATGATTCATCATGGATGATGGATGATGGATCATGCATCATGGATCATGGATGATGGATCATGGATCATGGATGATGGATGATGGATGACGGATCATGGATGATGGATCATGGATGATGGATCATGGATGAAGAATGATGGATCATGGATCATGGATCATGGATGATGGATCATGGATCATGGATGATGGATCATGGATGATGGATCATGGATCATGGATGATGGATGATGGATGATGGATGATGGATCATGGATCATGGATGATGGATGATGGATGATTGATCATGGATGATGAATCATGGATCATGTATCATGGTTCATGGATGATTGATCATGGATGATGGATGATGGATCATGGATCATGGATCATGGATGATGGATCATGGATCATGGATGATGGATCATGGATGATGGATCATGGATGATGGATCATGGATGATTGATCATGCATGATTCATCATGGATGATGGATGATGTATCATGCATCATGGATCATGGATCATGGATGATTGATCATGGATCATGGATCATGGATAATGGATCATGGATGATGGATCATGGATGATGGATCATGGATCATGGGTGATGGATCATGGACCATGGATCATGGATGATGGACCATGGATGATGGATCATGGATGATGGATCATGGATCATGGATGATGGATGATGGATCATGGATCATGGATGATGGATGATGGATGATTGATCATGGATGATGAATCATGGATCATGTATCATGGTTCATGGATGATTGATCATGGATGATGGATGATGGATCATGGATCATGGATCATGGATCATGGATGATGGATGATGGATGATGGATCATGGATCATGGATGATGGATCATGGACCATGGATCATGGATGATGGACCATGGATGATGGATCATGGATCATGGATCATGGATCATGGATGATGGATCATGGATGATTGATCATGGATGATGGATGATTGATGATGGATCATGGATCATGGATGATGGATCATGGATGATGGATCATGGATCATGGATGATGCATCATGGACCATGGATCATGGATGATGGACCATGGATGATGGATCATGGACCATCGACCATGGATCATGGATGATGGATCATGGATGATGGATCGTGGATGATGGATGATGGATCATGGATCATTGATCATGGATGATGGATGATGGATCATGGATGATGGATCATGGATCATGGATCATGGATGATGGATCATGGATCATGGATCATGGATGATGGATGATGGATGATGGATCATGGATGATCGATGATGGATGATGGATGATGGATCATGAATCATGGATCATGGATGTTGGATCATGGATGATGGATGATGGATGATGGATCATGGATCCTGGATCATGGATGATGGATCATGGACCATGGATCATGGATGATGGATCATGGTTCATGGATGATGGATCATGGATCATGGATCATGGATCATGGATGATTTATCATGGATCATGGATGATGGTTCATGGACCATGGATCATGGATGATGGATCATGGATCATGGATCATGGATCATGGATCATGGATCATGGATGATGGATCATGGATGATGGATCATGGATCATGGATCATGGATCATGGATCATGGATCATGGATCATGGATCATGGATGATTGATCATGGATCATGGATCATGGATCATGGATGATGGATCATGGATGATGGATCATGGATCATGGATGATGGATGATGGATCATGGATCATGGATGATGGATCATGGATCATGGATCATGGACCATGGATCATGGACCATGGATCATGGATGATGGATCATGGATCATGGATCATGGATAATGGACCATGGTTGATGAATCATGGACCATGGATCATGGATCATGGATCATGGATCATGGATCATGGATCTTGGATCATGGATGATGGATGATGGATGATGGATCATGGATCATGGATGATCGATGATAGATCATGGATCATGAATGATGGATCATGGATCATGAATCATGGATGATGGATGATGGATGATAGATCATGGATCATGGACCATGGATCATGGATGATGGATCATGGATCATGGATCATGGATCATGGATCATGGATCATGGATGATGGATCGTGGATCATGGATGATGGATCATGGATGATGGATCATGGATGATGGATCATGCATGATTCATCATGGATGATGGATGATGGATCATGCATCATGGATCATGGATGATGGATCATGGATCATGGATGATGGATGATGGATGATGGATCATGGATGATGGATCATGGATGAAGAATGATGGATCATGGATCATGGATCATGGATAATGGATAATGGATCATGGATAATGGATCATGGATCATGGATGATGGATCATGGATCATGGATCATGGATCATGGATGATGGATGATGGATGATGGATCATGGATCATGGATCATGGATCATGGATCATGGATCATGGATGATGGATGATGGATCATGGATGATGGATGATAGATCATGGATCATGGATCATGGATCACGGATGATGGATCATGGATCATGGATCATGGATGATGGATGATGGATCATGGATCATGGATGATGGATCATGGATCATGGATCATGGATGATGGATGATGGATGATGGATGATGGATGATAGATCATGGATCATGGATCATGGATCACGGATGATGGATCATGGATGATGGATCATGGATCATGGATCATGGATGATGGATGATGGATCATGGATCATGGATGATGGATAATGGATCATGGATCATGGATGATGGATGATGGATCATGGATCATGGATGATGGATCATGGATGATGGATGATGGACCATGGTTGATGAATCATGGACCATGGATCATGGATCATGGATGATGGATCATGGATCATGGATGATGGATCATGGATCTTGGATCATGGATGATGGATGATGGATGATGGATCATGGATCATGGATGATCGATGATAGATCATGGATCATGAATGATGGATCATGGATCATGAATCATGGATGATGGATCATGGATCATGGATCATGGATCATGGATCATGGATCATGGATGATGGATCGTGGATCATGGATGATGGATCATGCATCATGGATCATGGATGATCGATCATGGATCATGGATGATGGATGATGGATGATGGATCATGGATGATGGATCATGGATGATGGATCATGGATGAAGAATGATGGATCATGGATCATGGATCATGGATGATGGATCATGGATCATGGATGATGGATCATGGATCATGGATCATGGATCATGGATCATGGATCATGGATGATGGATCATGGATCATGGATCATGGATGATGGATCATGGATCATGGATGATGGATGATGGATGATGGATGATGGATCATGGATGATGGATCGTGGATCATGGATGATGGATGATGGATGATGGATCATGGATCATGGATGATGGATCGTGGATCATGGATGATGGATGATGGATCATGGATGATGGATCATGGATGATGGATCATGGATCATGGATGATGGATGATGGATCATGGATCATGGATGATGGATGATGGATGATTGATCATGGATGATGAATCATGGATCATGGATCATGGATCATGGATGATTGATCATGGATGATGGATGATGGATCATGGATGATGGATCATGGATCATGGATGATGGATGATGGATCATGGATCATGGATCATGGATGATGGACCATGGATGATGGATCATGGACCATGGATCATGGATCATGGATGATGGATCATGGATGATTGATCATGGATGATGGATGATGGATGATGGATCATGGATCATGGATGATGGATCATGGATGATGGATCATGGATCATGGATGATGCATCATGGACCATGGATCATGGATGATGGACCATGGATGATGGATCATGGACCATGGACCATGGATGATGGATGATGGATCATGGATGATGGATCGTGGATGATGGATGATGGATCATGGATCATTGATCATGGATGATGGATGATGGATCATGGATGATGGATCATGGATCATGGATCATGGATGATGGATCATGGATCATGGATCATGGATGATGGATGATGGATCATGGATCATGGATGATGGATCATGGATCATGGATCATGGATGATTGATCATGGATCATGGATCATGGATCATGGATGATGGATCATGGATGATGGATCATGGATGATGGATGATGGATGATGGATCATGGATCATGGATGATGGATCATGGATCATGGATCATGGACCATGGATCATGGACCATGGATCATGGATGATGGATCATGGATCATGGATCATGGATGATGGACCATGGTTGATGAATCATGGACCATGGATCATGGATCATGGATCATGGATCATGGATCATGGATGATGGATCATGGATCTTGGATCATGGATGATGGATGATGGATCATGGATCATGGATGATCGATGATAGATCATGGATCATGAATGATGGATCATGGATCATGAATCATGAATCATGGATGATGGATGATGGATGATAGATCATGGATCATGGACCATGGATCATGGATGATGGATCATGGATCATGGATCATGGATCATGGAAGATGGATCATGGATCATGGATGATGGATCGTGGATCATGGATGATGGATCATGGATGATGGATCATGGATGATGGATCATGCATGATTCATCATGGATGATGGATGATGGATCATGCATCATGGATCATGGATGATGGATGATGGATCATGGATGATGGATGATGGATGATGGATCATGGATGATGGATCATGGATGAAGAATGATGGATCATGGATCATGGATCATGGATCATGGATCATGGATCATGGATCATGGATGATGGATCATGGATCATGGATCATGGATCATGGATCATGGATCATGGATCATGGATCATGGATCATGGATGATGGATGATGGATGATGGATGATGGATGATGGATGATGGATCATGGATCATGGATCATGGATGATGGATGATGGATCATGGATCATGGATGATGGATCATGGATCATGGATGATGGATGATGGATCGTGGATCATGGATGATGGATGATGGATGATGGATCATGGATGATGGATGATGGATCATGAATCATGGATCATGGATCATGGATCATGGATGACGGATGATGGATCATGGATCATGGATGATGGATCGTGGATCATGGATGATGGATGATGGATCATGGATCATGGATGATGGATCGTGGATCATGGATGATGGATGATGGATCATGGATGATGGATGATGGATCATGAATCATGGATCATGGATCATGGATCATGGATGATGGATGATGGATCATGGATCATGGATCATGGATGATGGATGATGGATCATGGATGATGGATCATGGATCATGGATCATGGATCATGGATTATGGATCATGGATCATGGATCATGGATCATGGATGATGGATCATGGATGATGGATCATGCATGATTCATCATGGATGATGGATGATGGATCATGCATCATGGATCATGGATGATGGATCATGGATCATGGATGATGGATGATGGATGACGGATCATGGATGATGGATCATGGATGATGGATCATGGATGAAGAATGATGGATCATGGATCATGGATCATGGATGATGGATCATGGATCATGGATGATGGATGATGGATGATGGATGATGGATGATGGATGATGGATGATGGATGATGGATGATGGATCATGGATCATGGATCATGGATCATGGATGATGGATGATGGATGATGGATCATGGATCATGGATGATGGATCATGGATCATGGATGACGGATGATGGATCATGGATCATGGATGATGGATCGTGGATCATGGATGATGGATGATGGATCATGGATCATGGATGATGGATCGTGGATCATGAATCATGGATCATGGATCATGGATCATGGATGATGGATGATGGATCATGGATCATGGATCATGGATGATGGATGATGGATCATGGATGATGGATCATGGATCATGGATCATGGATCATGGATTATGGATCATGGATCATGGATCATGGATCATGGATGATGGATCATGGATCATGGATCATGCATGATTCATCATGGATGATGGATGATGGATCATGCATCATGGATCATGGATGATGGATCATGGATCATGGATCATGGATGATGGATGATGGATCATGGATGAAGAATGATGGATCATGGATCATGGATCATGGATGATGGATCATGGATCATGGATGATGGATCATGGATGATGGATCATGGATCATGGATGATGGATGATGGATGATGGATGATGGATCATGGATCATGGATCATGGATGATGGATGATGGATGATTGATCATGGATGATGAATCATGGATCATGTATCATGGTTCATGGATGATTGATCATGGATGATGGATGATGGATCATGGATCATGGATCATGGATGATGGATCATGGATCATGGATGATGGATCATGGATGATGGATCATGGATGATGGATCATGGATGATTGATCATGCATGATTCATCATGGATGATGGATGATGTATCATGCATCATGGATCATGGATCATGGATGATTGATCATGGATCATGGATCATGGATCATGGATAATGGATCATGGATGATGGATCATGGATGGTGGATCATGGATCATGGGTGATGGATCATGGACCATGGATCATGGATGATGGACCATGGATGATGGATCATGGATGATGGATCATGGATGATGGATCATGGATGATGGATCATGGATCATGGATCATGGATGATGGATCATGGATCATGGATGATGGATGATGGATGATTGATCATGGATGATGAATCATGGATCATGTATCATGGTTCATGGATGATTGATCATGGATGATGGATGATGGATCATGGATCATGGATCATGGATCATGGATGATGGATGATGGATGATGGATCATGGATCATGGATGATGGATCATGGACCATGGATCATGGATGATGGACCATGGATGATGGATCATGGATCATGGATCATGGATCATCGTTGATGGATCATGGATGATTGATCATGGATGATGGATGATGGATGATGGATCATGGATCATGGATGATGGATCATGGATGATGGATCATGGATCATGGATGATGCATCATGGACCATGGATCATGGATGATGGACCATGGATGATGGATCATGGACCATCGACCATGGATCATGGATGATGGATCATGGATGATGGATCGTGGATGATGGATGATGGATCATGGATCATTGATCATGGATGATGGATGATGGATCATGGATGATGGATCATGGATCATGGATCATGGATGATGGATGATGGATGATGGATGATGGATCATGGATGAAGAATGATGGATCATGGATCATGGATCATGGATAATGGATAATGGATCATGGATAATGGATCATGGATCATGGATGATGGATCATGGATCATGGATCATGGATGATGGATGATGGATGATGGATGATGGATAATGGATAATGGATCATGGATAATGGATCATGGATCATGGATGATGGATCATGGATCATGGATCATGGATCATGGATGATGGATGATGGATGATGGATGATGGATCATGGATCATGGATCATGGATCATGGATCATGGATCATGGATGATGGATGATGGATGATGGATGATGGATGATGGATGATGGATGATGGATGATGGATGATAGATCATGGATCATGGATCATGGATCACGGATGATGGATCATGGATCATGGATCATGGATGATGGATGATGGATGATGGATCATGGATCATGGATGATGGATCATGGATCATGGATCATGGATGATGGATGATGGATGATGGATGATGGATGATGGATGATAGATCATGGATCATGGATCATGGATCACGGATGATGGATCATGGATGATGGATCATGGATCATGGATCATGGATGATGGATGATGGATCATGGATCATGGATGATGGATAATGGATCATGGATCATGGATGATGGATGATGGATCATGGATCATGGATGATGGATGATGGATCATGGATGATGGATGATGGACCATGGTTGATGAATCATGGACCATGGATGATGGATGATGGATGATGGATCATGGATCATGGATGATGGATCATGGATCTTGGATCATGGATGATGGATGATGGATGATGGATCATGGATCATGGATGATCGATGATAGATCATGGATCATGAATGATGGATCATGGATCATGAATCATGGATGATGGATGATGGATGATAGATCATGGATCATGGACCATGGATCATGGATGATGGATCATGGATCATGGATCATGCATCATGGATGATGGATCATGGATCATGGATCATGGATGATGGATCGTGGATCATGGATGATGGATCATGGATGATGGATCATGGATGATGGATCATGCATGATTCATCATGGATAATGGATGATGGATCATGCATCATGGATCATGGATGATCGATCATGGATCATGGATGATGGATGATGGATGATGGATCATGGATGATGGATCATGGATGATGGATCATGGATGAAGAATGATGGATCATGGATCATGGATGATGGATCATGGATCATGGATGATGGATCATGGATGATGGATCATGGATCATGGATCATGGATCATGGATCATGGATCACGGATGATGGATCATGGATCATGGATCATGGATGATGGATCATGGATCATGGATGATGGATGATGGATGATGGATGATGGATCATGGATGATGGATCGTGGATCATGGATGATGGATGATGGATCATGGATGATGGATCGTGGATCATGGATGATGGATGATGGATCATGGATGATGGATCATGGATGATGGATCATGGATCATGGATGATGGATGATGGATCATGGATCATGGATGATGGATGATGGATGATTGATCATGGATGATGAATCATGGATCATGGATCATGGATCATGGATGATTGATCATGGATGATGGATGATGGATCATTGATCATGGATCATGGATCATGGATGATGGATCATGGACCATGGTTCATGGATGATGGACCATGGATGATGGATCATGGACCATGGATCATGGATCATGGATGATGGATCATGGATGATTGATCATGGATGATGGATGATGGATGATGGATCATGGATCATGGATGATGGATCATGGATGATGGATCATGGATCATGGATGATGCCTCATGGACCATGGATCATGGATGATGGACCATGGATGATGGATCATGGACCATCGACCATGGATCATGGATGATGGATCATGGATGATGGATCGTGGATGATGGATGATGGATCATGGATCATTGATCATGGATGATGGATCATGGATCATGGATCATGGACAATTGATCATGGACCATGGATCATGGATGATGGATCATGGATCATGGATCATGGATGATGGACCATGGTTGATGAATCATGGACCATGGATCATGGATCATGGATCATGGATCATGGATCATGGATGATGGATCATGGATCTTGGATCATGGATGATGGATGATGGATCATGGATCATGGATGATCGATGATAGATCATGGATCATGAATGATGGATCATGGATCATGAATCATGAATCATGGATGATGGATGATGGATGATAGATCATGGATCATGGACCATGGATCATGGATGATGGATCATGGATCATGGATCATGGATCATGGAAGATGGATCATGGATCATGGATGATGGATCGTGGATCATGGATGATGGATCATGGATGATGGATCATGGATGATGGATCATGCATGATTCATCATGGATGATGGATGATGGATCATGCATCATGGATCATGGATGATGGATGATGGATCATGGATGATGGATGATGGATGATGGATCATGGATGATGGATCATGGATGAAGAATGATGGATCATGGATCATGGATCATGGATCATGGATGATGGATCATGGATGATGGATCATGGATGATGGATCATGGATCATGGATGATGGATCATGGATGATGGATCATGGATCATGGATGATGGATGATGGATGATGGATGATGGATGATGGATGATGGATCATGGATGATGGATCATGGATCATGGATGATGGATCATGGATGATGGATCATGGATCATGGATGATGGATGATGGATGATGGATGATGGATGATGGATCATGGATGATGGATGATGGATCATGAATCATGGATCATGGATCATGGATCTTGGATGATGGATGATGGATCATGGATCATGGATGATGGATCGTGGATCATGGATGATGGATGATGGATCATGGATCATGGATGATGGATCGTGGATCATGGATGATGGATGATGGATCATGGATGATGGATGATGGATCATGAATCATGGATCATGGATCATGGATCATGGATGATGGATGATGGATCATGGATCATGGATCATGGATCGTGGATCATGGATCATGGATCATGGATGATGGATGATGGATCATGGATCATGGATCATGGATCATGGATGATGGATGATGGATCATGGATGATGGATCATGGATCATGGATCATGGATCATGGATCATGGATTATGGATCATGGATCATGGATCATGGATCATGGATCATGGATCATGGATGATGGATGATGGATCATAGATGATGGATCATGGATCATGGATGATGGACCATGGACCATAGATGATGGACCATGGATGATGGACCATGGATGATGGACCATGGATGATGGACCATGGAGCATGGATGATGGACCATGGATGATGGACCATGGATGATGGACCATGGATGATGGATGATGGATCATGGATGATGGACCATGGATGATGGACCATGGATGATGGACCATGGATGATGGTTCATGGATCATGGATGGTGGACCATGGATGATGGACCATGGATGATGGATGATGGATCATGGATCATGGATGATGGATGCACCCTTCCCTGGTGGAACGTGATTACTTTGGATTCTCATTAGTCGTTCTCGACAGCAAGTTCCAGTCCAGCTTCCTTTGTCTTTTCTCATCCCCCTAAAACCTGCCCTCCTGTAGATGAGCAAGGGAATGGTACAAAAGGCACACATCAACAGAAGGGCAGGTTTTAGGAGGATTCCCTGATTGTAAAGGTTGGAAGTGATGAGCCCTTCCAACCCTGGCAGAAGCAGTGTTGCTCCCTCCCTTTATCTATTAGGTCACGGCGAGCACCCTGGAGAGTCAGGGACAGGATACACCACCATCTAGTGGCAGAGAACTGCTACAGCAGTAAAACTGGAATTAATAAACAGCTCACCAGCACATTATCACCCTTTTTGAGACCCTCCCTTATAGAGACTCTCTTTTAATAGAGACCCTCCCCTTATCAAGACCCTCCCCTTATCAAGACCCTACCCTTATAGATACCCTACCCTTATTGAGGCTCTCCTTTAGACAGACTCTCTCTTTACAGAGACTCTCCCTTATCGAGACCCTCCCTTTATAGAGACTCATCCTTTATAGAGATTCAACCTTTATAGAGACTCTCTCCCCTTTATAGAAACTCTCCCCTTGTAAAGACTCTCCCCTTGTAGAGACTCTCTCCCCTTTATAGAGACTCTCTCCCCTTGATAGAGACTCTCTCCCCTTGATAGAGACTCTCTCCCCTTTATAGAGACTCTCTCCCCTTTATAGACTCTCTCCCCTTGATAGAGACTCTCTCCCCTTGATCGAGACTGTCTCCCCTTTATAGAGACTCTCTCCCCTTGATAGAGACTCTCTCCCCTTGATAGAGACTCTCTCCCCTTGATAGAGACTCTCTCCCCTTGATAGAGACTCTCTCCCCTTGATAGAGACTCTCTCCCCTTATAACTTTGCGCGGTGTGAAACGGGTGATAGTGAGTCCCTCCTGATTTTAATTGCCATTGAAGTCAATGTGAAGAGATGCAAAATCGGCTGCTGATTCGCTCTCACCCATTTTACAGCATGTCACAAAGTCAAAATTACCTCCTAAAAGTTTAATATTACAATCTAATATTGTAGACAGTTGGTCTTTATTACAGTCCAATGTACAGTTTAACGTACAGTCTAGCATTAATGTTCATCATGTAGTCAAACATACAATCTAACATTACAGTCAAATATTACAGTCTAACATACAGTCTAACATTACAGCCCAACATACGGTCTAAAATTACAATCCAACATTACAGTCGAACATACAGTCCAACGTAAAGTCTAACAGTACAGCCCAAAATAAAGTCTAATATTACAGCCCAACACAAACATTGTAGTCCAACATACAGTCTAACATTACAATCTAACATTAGACTCTCCCTTGTAGAGACTCTCTCCCCTTTATAGAGACTCTCTCCCCTTTTAGAGACTCTCCCCTTATAGAGACTCTCTCCCCTTAATAGAGACACTCCCCATATAGAGACTCTCTCCCCTTTATGGAGACACTCTCCCCTTTGTAGAGACTCGCTCCCCTTGATAGAGATTCTCTCCCCTTGATAGAGACTCTCTCCCCTTAATAGAGACACTCCCCATATAGAGACTCTCTCCCCTTTATAGAGACACTCTCCCCTTTATAGAGACACTCCCCCCTTTGTAGAGACTCTCTCCCCTTTGTAGAGACTCGTTCCCCTTGATAGAGACTCTCTCCCCTTATAACTTTGCGCGGTGTGAAACGGGTGATAGTGAGTCCCTCCTGATTTTAATTGCCATTGAAGTCAATGTGAAGAGATGCAAAATCGGCTGCTGATTCGCTCTCACCCATTTTACAGCATGTCACAAAGTCAAAATTACCTCCTAAAAGTTTAATATTACAATCTAATATTGTAGACAGTTGGTCTTTATTACAGTCCAATGTACAGTTTAACGTACAGTCTAGCATTAATGTTCATCATGTAGTCAAACATACAATCTAACATTACAGTCAAATATTACAGTCTAACATACAGTCTAACATTACAGCCCAAAATAAAGTCTAATATTACAGCCCAACACAGTCAAACATTATAGTCCAACATACAGTCAAACATTACAATCTAACATTACAGTCCAACATAAAGTCTAACATTACAGTCTGACATTCCAGCCCAACATTACAATCTAACATTACTGTCCAACTTGCAGTCTAACATCACAATCAAACATTACAGTCTAACATCGCAGCCCAACATGAAGGCTAACATTTACAGGCCAACATAAAGTCTAACATTACATTCTAACATTACAGTCTAACATTAGTCTTACATTCCAGCAAAACATTACGATCTAACTTTACAGTCCAATGTACAGTCTAACATTACAATCGAACATTACAGTCTAACATTGCAGCCCAACATGAAGGCTAACATTACAGTCCAACATAAAGTCTAACATTACAGCCCAAAATAAACTCTAATATTACAGCCCAACACAGAGTCTAACATTACAACCTAGCATTGCAGCCGAACATACAGTCTAACATTATAATCCAACATTACAGTCGAACGTACAGTCTAACATTACAATCTATTATAGTTCAACGTACAGTCTAACATTACAATCTAATATTATAGTCCAACGTACAGTCTAACATTACAATCTAACATAAAGTCTAACATTACAGCCCAACATAATGTCTAACATTACAGCCAAATTTAAAGTCTAACAGTCTAACTTACAGCCTAACAAACAATCCACCGTTACAATCTAACATGAAGTCTAACATTAGAGCCCAAAATAAACTCTAATATTACAGCCCAACATACAGTTTAATATTAAAATCTAACGTTACATTCCAACGTACAGTCTAACATTACAGTTTAACATTACAGCCCAACATTGGGGGGGGAAAAATTGGATAAGGCCTATTATTGGTGTGGGTAGCGTGATCCGCTCTTAACCCGTGCCCAGGCAGGACGAGACATTCATCCAATCTGTGGAACTTTGAAAAGTGGGCCTTACATGTCGATTGAAGTAAATGCGCACTTTCCACCAGCAGGGGGAGCCCCAATCTCTTAAAGGGAGGTTGTCTCATAAATCTCTTAAAGGTAGACGGTACCTGTTATTTGCTAAAAATAACAGACTGCTGTCTACATGGAGTCAGAACGGAGATCAGACATCACACATGTAAAACACAAATATAGGTCCCATCCCTATATTTACACACTGATGAGTTATGTTAAAACATTGAATAAAGGTTGCACACTACTAAATCCCACATCCTCCAGACCTCACCAATCTGCCGATCTGAGTTTGTACCAGGCCTGCGGGAGAGTATGCACCAAGGTTCTCTGCTGATGCATTAGAGGCCTTGGTGCAAGAGGTGGACAGAAGGAGGGGCATCTTTTATCTGCCGGGGGAGGGGGGAAGGAGGGACGCAAGAGGCTTTCCAGACATATGCCCAAAAGGCAGTAGGAGGCTGCGGGGGATGAAGTCAATGCCAGGAGCACAGCATCATGAACATGGATGCAGTGCAGGAAGAAGTTCAATGCATTGACACGAGTGGTCAAGGTGAGTGAGGTCAACTGTCAAGTGGCGTCTCCTACCAACTGCACCACGCACTACGCCCCCCATCACCCACATACCAACAAACTCTTTCCATCAGTACTCAACTCTTCCAACCAGATGCTTCCTCTCATCCTTACACATTACCACTTTGCAAGCCACCCACCCACAACCCACAGGTCACACACACTGGCAGCTATTCAACCATTACAGGCACATCACCCAGACACGTTCCACTTCCTGCAGGAGAAGGTGGCGCATATCAGGAGGCAGAAAGTGGTGGTGTAATTTAACCCCTTAAGTATGTTCCGCCATTCAATGAGATCATGGTGGACCTGTGACCTAACTCCATATACCCGTCTTAGCCCCATATCCCTTAATACCCTTGGTTCACAGAAATCTATCAATCTCAAATTTAGAATTCACAATTGAGCTAGCATCAACTGCTGTTTGCAGAAGAGCATTCCAAACGTCTCCCACCCTTTGCATGTAGAAGCATTTCCTAACTTCACTCCTGCACGTCCTGGCTTCCAATGTTCGGCTATGTCCCCGCATCTAGTATTCAAGTATAGGAAACCTCCAAAAACAATTACAAATGCATTAGCAGCCAGAAGCAATAATCCAGCAACTAAACTGTAAATCCTGCATGGTCCCTTTAAATAGTGCTGTTGGGAGGTCCTCCAAGCACTCTAAGACATGTTCAAATGGTTGGGGTTAAGACTGTGCGCGGAGTTGAGCATCAAGTCCCAAAAAATGGTGTCTATCACTTTAAATCAGCGATGCATGCTGATTGTATCCATTTTCTCCTTACTTTACATACTGCCGGCATTCAGTATTTGTGAATGCGCTAATACCTATACCAAGATGGCGTCCGCGCACGTCATGCTGGAAACGTGCGTGCGCAACTAAGACGCCATCTTGGCACTTCAGGAGGCCGCGTAGTGCTGAAACAACAGGCACTACATGGCCCAATTTCTTGCCCACTAAGTCTAACATTACAGCCTAACATTACTGTCCAATATTACAGTCCAACATAAAGTCTAACATTAAAGCCCAACATAAAGTCGAACATTACAGTCTAACATTATAGTCTAACATTACAGCCCAACATAAAGTCCAATATTACAGTCTAACATTACAGTCTAACATTACCATCTAACATTACAGCCCAGCATAAAGTCTAATGTTACAGTCTAACATTACAGTCTAACATTACAGCCCAACATAAAGTCGAACATTACAGTCTAACATTACTGTCTAACATTATAGCCCAGCATAAAGTCTAATGTTACAGTCTAACATTACAGCCCAACATAAAGTCTAACATTACAGTCTAACATTATAGCCCAGCATAAAGTCTAATCTTACAGTCTAACATTACAGCCCAACATAAAGTTGAACATTAGAACCCAATATAAAGTCTAACATTACAACCCAACATAAAGTCTAACATTACAGTCTAATATTACTGTCTGACATACAGTCTAACACTACAATCTAACATTACAGCCTAACATTACTGTCTAATACTACAGCCCAACATAAAGTCTAACATTACAGCCCAACATTACAGTCTAACATTAGAGCCCAACATAAAGTCTAATTACAGACATTACAGACTAACATTACAGCCCAACAGAGAGTCTAACATTACAGTCCAGCATAAAATCTAACACTACAGCCCAAAATAAACTTTAATATTAAAGTACAACTTACATTCTAATATTAAAATCTAACATTGCAGTCCAATGTGTAGTGTAACATTACAAACTAACATAAAGTCTAACATTACAGTGTAACATATAGTTTTAACATTACAGGCCAACATGAAATCTAACATAACAGTCTAACATTACAGCCCAACATAAAATCCACCATTACATTCTAACATTACAGGCTAACAATACAGTCCAACATACACTCTAACATTGCAGTCTAATATTACAGCCCAACATAAAGTCTAACATTACAATCAAACTTTACAGCCCAACATAAAGTCTAATATTACAGTCTAATATTACTGCCCAACATACAATCCACCATTATAGTCTAGGCTATGTCCCTAGTCCTAGTATTCAAGTATAGGAGAGCTCCAAAAACAGTTACAAATGTATCAGCAGCCAGAAGAAATAATCCCAGCCACTAACCTGTAAATCCTGCATGGTCCCTTTAAATAGCGCTGGTGGGGGTTCTCCAGGCACGTTCAGATGGTCGGGGTTAAGACTATGCATTGCATTAAGCATTAAGTTCCAAAATGGTGTCTGTCACTTTAAATCAGCGTTGCACACTGATTGTATCCATTTTCTCCTTACTTTTCATGCAACCGGCGTTTGGTATTTGCGAATGTGCTAATACCTATACCAAGATGGCGTCCGCGCACGTCATGCTGGAAACGTGCGTGCGCAGCCAAGAGGCCATCTTGAATGTTTGGGAGGCCGCGTAGTGCCGAAACAACTGGCGCTACATGGCCCAATTTATAGCCCATACAGTCTAATATTACTGCCCAACACACTGTCTAATATTACAGCCTAACATACAATCCCCTATTTCAGACCAACATACGATCTATTATTAGAGCCCTATATACAGTCTAATATTAAAGCCCAACAGACAGTCTAACATTACAGTCTCACATTACAGCCCAACATACAGTCTAACATTACAGTCTCACATTACAGCCCAACATACAGTCTAACATTACAGACTAACATGAAGTGTGACATTACAGCCAAACATAAAGTCTAACATTTCAGTCTAACATTACTGTCTAATATTACAGCTCAATATAACATCTAACATTACAGTCTAACATTACAGACTAACATTTCAGTCCAACCTACAGTCTAACATTACAATCTAACATTACAGACTAACATTTCAGTCCAACATACAGTTTAATATTATAGCCCAACATAAAGTCTAACATTACAGTCTAACATTACAGCTGATCATAAAGTTAAATATTAGTCTAATGTTACAGTCTAACATTACAGCATAACATAAAGCCTAGCATTACAGCCAGCAAACAGTCTAACATTACAGCCCAACAAAAAGTCTAACATTACAGTCTAACATTACAGCTGATCATAAAGTTAAATATTAGTCTAACATTACAGTCTAACATTACAGCCAACACACAGTCTAATATTATAGGCCAACATAAAGTTTAACATTATAGTCTAACATTACAGCCCAACATACAGTCTAACATAACAGTCCAACATCACAGTCAAACATTACAGCTCAACATAAAGTCTAACATTACAGCCCAACACACAGTCAAATATTACAGTCCAACACATAGTCTAATATTACAGCTTAACATACAATCTAATATTACAGCCCAACATACAGTCTAATATTAAAGGCCAACCACAGTTTAATATTACAGCCCAACATACAATCTACTATTACAGCCCAACATACAGTCTAATATTATAGCCCAGCTCATAGTCTAATAATACAGCCCAACACGTAGTCTAATATTACAGCCCAATATTCAGTCTAATATTACAGCCCAGCATGCAGTCTAATATTACATGCCAATGCATGGTCTAATATTACAGCCCAACATACGGTCTAATATTACAGCACAATGTACAATCTAATATTACAGCCCAACACACAGACTAATATTACAGCCCAACTAACAATCTAATATTGCAGCCCAACATTCAGTCTAATATTGCAGCCCAACATACAATCTAATATTACAGACCAATATACAGTCTAATATTACAGCCCAACATGCAGTCTAATATTACAGCCCAACTAACAATCTAATATTGCAGCCCAACATACAATCTAATATTACAGACCAATATACAATCTAATATTACAGCCCAACACACAGTCTAATATTACAGCCCAACTAACAATCTAATATTGCAGCCCAACATTCA
The DNA here is from genome assembly GCF_035084215.1 of Heptranchias perlo. NCBI lineage: Eukaryota > Metazoa > Chordata > Chondrichthyes > Hexanchiformes > Hexanchidae > Heptranchias > Heptranchias perlo. The sequence continues at coordinate 51,574,514 of NC_090343.1, read as the reverse complement.
GTCTAATATTGCAGCCCAACATACAATCTAATATTACAGACCAAAATACAGTCTAATATTACAGCCCAACATACAGTTTAATATTACAGACTAATATACAGTCTAATATTACAGCCCAACATACAGTCTAATATTACATGCCAAAGCACAGTTTAATATTACAGTCTAACATGCAATCTAATATTACAGCCCAATGTACAGTCTAATATTACTGTCCAACATGGGGCTCAATTTTCAAAGAGCGACGGGATGGCAGCGGGTGGTGGGGGGGGGGGGGGGGTGAATGGGTGAGCGGGTAACCTGACTAATAAATTCTTACCGTTTCCCATGCGATTGCGAGTCAATTGGTGGCCCTTAACGTGGCTTCTGGGTTTGCCGTCCGAAAGCTGCGCAGCGGGCGGACTGCGCACCCGCATCACAGGCTGTCAGCTGGAGGAGCTCAATTTAAAGGCCATTGCTCCAATGGCTTTTGCTGCAGGAAACACCAGAAAACATAATGGAGCAGCACAGGGGCAAGGCTGCTCCAAGGTTCAGTGATGCCTCACAGCAGCAGTTAATGCCCGGGGTGAGGAGGAGGAGGGAAGTGTTTTACCCCGCAGACAGGAGGAAGTGGCCTGTCTCTGCCACCAAGAAGGCCTGGCTCGAGGTGGAGAGGAGGTCACCAGCAGCAGCAACATCTCCCGCACCTGGATCCAGTGCAGGAAGTGTTTCAATGACCTAACTAGGTCAGCAAAGTGAGTGCACTGACTCATTCTCCTACACTCCGTCTTCCACATCACCGCCCTCACCCCACAACTCATTCTGCACTGCCAACACTATTCTATCACATCACTCCTCACATCCTCAACTTACCTACACTTCCTCACCACTTCCTCACCTCCCCATTACTCACCCCACCACTACCACTCAACCCAATCCTCATACAATGTCATGACTCTGTCTCATTCTCACCCTCTGATGCATCTCTTTCACGGTCAGCCTCACCCAAACCACGTCACCATCACTCACTCACACCTCTCTACTTTCTCCCCTTATAGGAGAGAGCGCAAAATGCACGGGAGAGGGCGAGGACTGGAGGGGGGCCACAACAAACCGTCGTCCTCACAGACGCGGAGCAGGAGGCCCTGGAGCTGAGCCGCATCCTCGAGTGCCTGTCCATCGGGGACACCGAGACTGACACCCGACAAACAGCTGGTGACAGAACTTTAACATTCAGCACTCACAATATGAATTGATGTTAACAATGATTGCCATGTTGAACACCTCAGTATGCTCATTGCAGCATGACACATCTGTGATGATGCTTAATATTGCCTACTGTTCTCTTACAGGCCCTTCAACAACTGCGGTAATGAAAGAGGCCGATTCCTCAGAGGACCTGCCGGCCTCTGAGGGGGCACCGTCACATCTGAGCGAGCCATCCACCAGCACAGATACACACATTCATCACACACAATATGAATTGATGTTAACAATGCTTGGCATGTTGAACACCTCAGTATGCTCATCGTAACATGACACATCTGTGATGATGCTTAATATTGCCTTCCGTTCTCTTACAGGGTCCTCAGTTAGTTGGGTCGCACATGGTGAGTTATCACACACAAGTGAGCACGAGCAGACACTGGTGGCAGGGGCAGCTGTGGAGAGTCCGCATCAGTGGGCGCACTCGTCTCCAGGCTCTGCTCAGCTGGACACAGATGCTGAACCCTGGGGGCCATCCTTTAAAAGGAGAATGATCGAGGGGCAGCAGCACATTTGCGAGGTGCTGGAACAGGTGCCACGCGCACTCTCCACAATCGCACAGAGGATGGAGGAGTCCAACTCCTGCATGAGTGGAATGGTGGCACAGGTACGGGAGGGAATCTCTGAGATACTGTCAGTGGGACGTGAGGGCATCTCTGGCATGCTGTCGTGGGTAAGTTCGGGAATGTCTGCGATAGAGAGAAGGCTAGCCTCCATCGAGCTTCAAGTACGGCTCACAAATGAGTCCAATGAGGCCCTGACAACGGTCGTTCGGACTCAGGGTGACAGATACTTGGCCTTACAAGGCTTCACACATGTCCTCCAAACTGTTCTCCAGCAGGGTGGCAGGAGTGGTGTGGGCCTGGCCCAGAAGAGGGATGATGGCGAGAGGGGACATGGAAGTGGGGACTCCATGCAATGCACCCCCAAGTCTCATCCATTGCCCCCCTCTCAACCAGTACCCGCATTGCTGCCTCCTCTCCAGGTGGTCGAGTCTGCCCCTGCACAGGTGCAGGTGGAGCAGTCTTTGGGGGGGCCCTCACGGGTACCGAAACAATGAGGGCGTAGGCCCAAAGCATCTAATCGGTCAGGGCATGAACAAGAGCAACCTGTCACTACCTCTGCTGCAGACACAGGGGAAGCACCACGTAGGAGTAGTCATAAGAGAAAGGTGAAGGTTTTGTGATCATGAAGGGGATGCACACGGGGGTCTGACAGACTGTCATGTTTTCCATTTATATTTGTTTTTTGTTATATTCACATTAAATATTATTATTGTCACCACTACTGACGTGTCTTGGCCATTCTTGACTGGATTTTGTAATAAGTCCCTTTCATGAGGTTCACCTTGAACGCCCACACTTGATGCCACCCATTGGGGCACTTTATAGTGGGTGTATGTGTAGTTGCAGGACTGTTTTGTGCAGGGAGGGGTGGAGGGGGCTGGTGTGGGCACTGCTCTGTCCAGGTGGTGAGGACTGGACTCTTCACACTGTCTGATGTTAGGAGAACCGTTCACATCTCAGTGACTCCCTGGCCTCACGAGCAGCCAGGTGAGCTGCTGTTCTGCCCATGGGTTGCTCCTCCTCCTCTGCCTCCTGCTCCTCCTCCTCCTCCTCCTCGTCCTCCTCCTCCTCCTCAATATGGGTGGCAGATGTGGATGGGGCCTCCTCCAGCGTCACCCCTCTCTGTTGTGCCATCTTGTGCAGGGCACAACACACGACTATAATGCGTCCCACTCTGTCTGGTGCGTATTGAAGCTCTCCCCCAGAATGATCAAGGCACCTGAAGCGCATCTTGAGCAGCCCTATAGCGTGCTCAATTGTAGACCTGGTGACGATGTGGCTGTTGTTATATCGACACTGTTGCTCGGTGGTGGGGTTCCTCAGAGGTGTCATGACCCACGTGTGCAGGGGGTATCCCTTGTCCCCGAGGAGCCAGCCCTTAATGGTGTTCAGTGTGTGGAAGAGGGGCGGGATGTTGGATTCCTGGAGGATGAAGGAATCGTAGCAGCTGCCAGGGAATCTGGTGCACACGTGAAGGAATCTCTTGCAGTGGTCACAAACGAGCTGAGTGTTGATGGAGTGATAGCCCTTCCTGTTGATGAACAGTCCTGGCTCGTGTGGAGGTGCTCGTATTGCTATATGGGTGCAATCGATTTGCACCCGTGGGAAGCCAGCCACAGCATGGAATCCCACTGCCCTCTCCGTCTGGCTGAGGTCGTCCATGGGGAAATTGACGTATTGCGAGGCCTTGCAAAACAAGCCGTCGGTGACCTGCCTTATGCACTTGTGTACAGACGACTGAGAGTCCCCGGCGATGTCCCCGGTGGCACCCTGGAATGATCCGGAGGTGAAGAAGTTGAGGACAGTGGTGACTTTAACAGTGACAGGTAAGGAGATGCTGCTCGGCCCAGTCGGGAGCTCTCGACATGAAGGAGGCTGCAGATATCTGCGACCACCTGGCGACTGACTGTGAGCCTCCGTATGCACTGCTCCTCAGAGAGGTCCAGGAAGCTGAGCCTCGGTCTGTAGACCCTGTGGTGAGGGTAGTGCCTCCTGCGACGTCGCTCCCTCTGTTGTTGCCCTCCGTGCTCTTGTGCAGGTCCCTGTGGTGCAGCACTGTGTTGTGGAGCTCCACGTGGCGGAGGTGGACACCGGGCCTGGCGAGGCTGGTGATGTTGCTCGTTCTCAGATGTTGTGGTGAATGCAGCCATGGAGCCCCCCATCCTGACGGTGTGAGTTTGAAAAGTTGGTAAATATGTGTCAACAGAAGAATTCTGAGTGGGAACTAAGAATTTTCAGTGTAAACACAAAGACCTCCCAGCTAAAGGACCAGAATGCCCTCCTGCAATAACTCACCTTTTACCCCCATCTGTCAAACAGGGATTTCAATGTCCAACTGGCAGCCGGCTGAAACCCGTCTCCTAAAACATGGAATGTTTCCCACAGGACGGGAGACACACTGAGGCTGAATTAAAATCGGTCCCCTGCCTCAATCAGCGTGAAATTAACTCGTTCAAATATTTAAAGTATCTCAATCACTGCGTTAACTATGATCCCACTGGCTTTAATTGCCGGTGGAACTTCCGCATTCGGGAGGCGCGCACACCCAGGCGGGTCTGTGGGGAACCCGGAAATCTGCTGGATCCTCACCCGCTCGGGATTTCCCTGATTTTCGCAGCCCCCACCCCCAAAACATACCCACAATTTCCTTAGAAAATTGGGGCCAAACAGTCTAATGTTACAGCCCAACTTTCAATCTAATATTGCAGCCCAACATACAGTCTAATATTACAGGCCAATACACAGTCTAATATTACAGGCCAATACAGTCTAATATTACAGGCCAATACACAGTCTAATACTACAGCCTAATATTACTGCCCAACACACAGTCTATTATTACAGCCCAACATACAGTCTAATATTACAGGCCAATACACAGTCTAATATTACAGGCCAATACACAGTCTAATACTACAGCCTAATATTACAGCCCAACACACAGTCTATTAATACAGCCCAACATACAGTCTAATATTACAGCCCAATACACAGTCTAATACTACAGCCTAATATTACTGCCCAACAGTCTATTATTACAGCCCAACATAGTCTAATATTACAGCCCAACACACAGTCTATTATTACAGCCCAACATACAGTCTAATATTACAGCCCAATACACAGTCTAATACTACAGCCTAATATTACTGCCCAACAGTCTATTATTACAGCCCAACATAGTCTAATATTACAGCCCAACACACAGTCTAATATTACAGCCCAATACACAGTCTAATACTACAGCCTAATATTACTGCCCAACACACAGTCTATTATTACACCCCAACATATAGAAGAGGGACCAGACGAGGATGTGCGTATCCCCACTCCTCTTTGCCATGACCATAAGCCCCTGACGTTGAACATCAGGCGAGCTCGGACGTCCGTGTAGCAGAGGCTGCAGGTGCTGAAGCTGAGCTCTCACTATGTGCTGCCATAACTAACCCCTCCACTCCCGACATCTTCCAAAAAATCAAGGCGATTCTCAGGATACGTCCAACAATTCCAAAATCAAGGACAGGTCCTTCGCTCCAGGCACCTCACACATATTCGCAGGTCGTACCCATTGGTATGTTTAGGATATGGCCTCAAATACCTAGGGGTAACCATAACTGGCCGATCCAGTAAAAGATCCCCCCCGACCCTGGCCAATGTATATATACTGATCTGGACAGATGGGACGACTTGCTGATACCCCTCCTGGAGAGAATAAGCATAATAAAATTGACTGGTGTGGTAGTCTAATGGTTGTATTACTAGACTAATAATCCAGAGAACGTGAGTTCAAATCCCACCTTGGCAGTTTGAGAATTTGAAATTAGTTTAAGATAAAAATTTGGAATCAGTAAAAGTAACTGGTAAAAAGCCAACTGGTTCACCAATACCCTTTAGGGAAGGAAACATGTCATCATTAGCTGGTCTGGGCCTATATGTGTCTCCACTCTGACACCAAGGTGGTTGACTCTTAACTACCCTCTGAAGTGGCCGAGCAATTCACTCAGTTGTATCAAGAAGAAGGCTCATCCCCACCTCCTCAGAGCAACTAGGGATGGGCTATAAAAACGTCACCCACAACCCAAGAATGAATTTTAAAAACTCCAGTTCTGAATGTCAAAGGAAGATTTCCTGCTCCTATGGACAGGCAAGAAACCCCAAATATTCCTCAAACACCTCCAGCTCCTCAAACATGAACGCCAGCTCACCTTTCCCAGTCTCAGGCATGAATGGGTGTCTCGTCTCTAGGGAATTATGGCCTGCAACCTGCACAACCCTCCACACAGCCTGTCTTTCATAGGCAGGCAAAGGCTTGGGAACACACCATAGTAGCAATAGCACCAACAGGGCCCACCGGACTCCTCAGAGGAGAACTCCCAGACCCAGTCATCAGAGGTCAATTCTAAACTTCTCTCAAAAAAGGCATTACCAGGCGAGGCCAACTCCCTGACAGAGGCCAGATTAGCCCATCCAACAGCTGCAGACAAATGGCACCAGCCCAAAGATGAGCAGTTCAGCTACCTACAAACGAAACACTTCCTCCAGGAACTGGCCCATTGTAAAATCTCCAGCGAATGTACACATACACCTCAAACACAAACCAAACCCCCCAACACCGTACCTCTCCATTCCAACACACCCCTCAAACACAAACCAAACCCCCCAACACACCCCTCAAACACAAACCAAACCCTCCAACACCGTACCTCCCCATTCCAACACACCCCTCAAACACAAACCAAACCCCCCAACACACCCCTCAAACACAAACCAAACCCTCCAACACCGTACCTCCCCATTCCAACACACCCCTCAAACACAAACCAAACCCCCCAACACACCCCTCAAACACAAACCAAACCCCCCAACACTCCCCTCAAACACAAACCAAACCCCCCAAAACCATGCCTCCCCACCCCAACATTCCCCTCAAACACAAGCCTCAGCTATTTCCAATCTGTATTAATGACTCAGATGAAGGGACCGAGTGTAATGTATCCAAGATTGTTGACGATACAAAGCTAGGTGGGAAAGTAAGCTGTGAGGAGAGTGGGGGAGGGGCAGATTTGTGGGTGCGAAACCTGGAAAAGAAGTAGGCGGGTCACGATCTGCGCTCTTGACCTTAATGAGGCCAATTAATGCCACTTCCGGGTTTCGCACCCAGCAGCCAGCCTGATTGACAGGTTGATTGACCGGTTGATTGACAGGTTGATTGACAGGTTGATTGACAGGCTGGCTGCCTGTCGGCAGAGAGGAGCTACACATCCGAGAGGGGAGGGAGAAAGAGAGAGAGACCGACCTAATCAGCCGTTGGGAGAGAGATGGGGGGGGGACAAAGATCCTGGCTGGGGGTGGGAGACATCGGAGAGCGGAGTGGGGGGTGGGGAGACATCGGACATCGGAGAGACATTGGACATCGGGGGGGTGGGGGGGTGCAGGTGGCATAGGTTTTAAGGTATGTTTATTTATTTTTTACAATGGGAAATATGATATTATTTAATTTGTTTAATCTATTTTTCATTGATCCAGACCCTTTAATTATCGGCACCCTTTAATTGCTGACGGGACTTCCGGCTTCCTGATCCGCATGTGCACCCAGATGGGTCTGGGTCGTACGCGTTTTTCAGCGGTTTGGAGCTGGGATTCCCTCCCGCTCCATAAAAATGCGATTTTGTTTGCTTCTCCGCCCCGAACACACCCGGACTTGGCAGTTAAAATCCTGCCCAAAGAGTCTGCAAAGAGATATTGACAGGTTAAGTGAGTGGGCAAGAAGGTGTGAGATGGAGTATAATGTGGGGAAATGTGAGGTTATTCACTTTAGTAGGAAGAATAGAAAAACAGAATATTTTTTAAATGGTGAGAAACTATTAAATGTTGGTGTTCAGAGGGATTTGGGAGTCCTTGTACACGAAACACAAAAAGTTAGCTTGCAGGTACAGCAGAAAATTAGGAAGGCAAATGGCATGTTGGCCTTTATTGCACGAGGGTTGGAGTATAAGAGTAAGGAAGTCTTACTACAATTGTACAGGGCTTTGGTGAGACCTCACCTGGAGTACTGTGTACAGTTTTGGTCTCCTTATCTAAGGAAGGATATACTTGCCTTAGAGGCGGTGCAACGAAGGTTCACTAGATTAATTCCTGGGATGAGAGGGTTGTCCTATGAGGAGAGATTGAGTAGAATGGGCCTATACTCTCTGGAGTTTAGAAGAATGAGAGGTGATCTCATAGAAACATATAAGATTCTGAGAGGGCTTGACAGGGTAGATACTGAGAGGTTGTTTCACTTAGCTGGAGAGTCGAGAACTAGGGGGCATAGTCTCAGGATAAGGGGTCGACCATTTAAAACTGAGATGAGGAGGAATTTCTTCACTCAGAGGGTTGTGAATCTTTGGAATTCTCTACCCCAGAGGGCTGAGTCGTTGAGTATATTCAAGGGTAGATCGATAGATTTTTGGACCCAAAGGGAATCAAGGGATATGGGATCAGGCAGGAAAGTAAAGTTGCGGTCAAAGATCAGCCATGATCTTATTGAATGGCGGAGCAGGCTCAAGGGACCATATGACCTATTCCTGCTCCTATTTCTTATGTTCTTAAGCCAACCCCCAAAACTGTACCTCCCCAGCCCAACAGACCTCCTCAGATATGAGCCAAACCACGTCTGCAACGATAGTTCCCGAACCATAGTGCCCGACTCACACCCAGAGATCTCCAACACACGACTCTCACACACCGACACACCCACTCCCACTCACACCCAGATATACCCACCCCACACCGACACTCCCACTCACACCCAGATAAACCCACCCCACACCGACACACCCACTCACACCCAGATAAACCCACCCCACACCGACACACCCACTCACACCCAGATAAACCCACCCCACACCGACACACCCACTCACACCCAGATAAACCCACACCGACACTCCCACTCACACCCAGATATACCCACACCGTCACTCCCTCTCACACCCAGATATACCCACACCGACACTCCCACTCACACCCACATATACCCACACCGACACTCCCACTCACACCCAGATATACCCACACCGACACTCCCACTCACACCCAGATATACCCACACCGACACACCCACTCACACCCAGATAAACCCACACCGACACACCCACTCACACCCAGATATACCCACCCCGACACACCCACTCACACTCACACCCAGATAAACCCACCCCACACCGACACACCCACTCACACTCACACCCAGATAAACCCACCCCACACCGACACACCCACTCACACCCAGATATACCCACCCCGACACACCCACTCACACTCACACCCAGATAAACCCACCCCACACCGACACACCCACTCACACCCAGATATACCCACACCGTCACTCCCACTCCCACTCCCACCCAGATATTCCCACACCGACACTCCCACTCACACCCAGATATACCCACACCGTCACTCCCACTCCCACTCCCACCCAGATATCCCCACAGCGACACTCCCTCTCACACCCAGATATACCCACACCGTCACTCCCACTCAGATATCCCCACACCGTCACTCCCACTCCCACCCAGATATCCCCACACCGTCACTCCCACTCAGGTATCCCCACACCGTCACTCCCACTCCCACTCAGATATACCCACACCGTCACTCCCACTCCCACCCAGATATACCCACACCGACACTCCCACTCCCACCCAGATATACCCACACCGTCACTCCCACTCCCACCCAGATATCCCCACACCGACACTCCCTCTCACACCCAGATATACCCTCACCGACACTCCCACTCCCACCCAGATATCCCCACACCGTCACTCCCTCTCACAGCCAGATATACCCACACCGACACTCCCACTCCCACCCAGATATCCCCACACCGTCACTCCCTCTCACACCCAGATATACCCACACCGACACTCCCACTCCCACCCAGATATACCCACACCGACACTCCCACTCCCACCCAGATATCCCCACACCGTCACTCCCACTCCCACCCAGATATACCCACATCGACACTACCTCTCACACCCAGATATACCCACACCGTCACTCCCACTCCCACCCAGATATCCCCACACCGTCACTCCCACTCCCACCCAGATATACCCACACCGACGCTCCCTCTCACACCCAGATATACCCACACTGACACTCCCACTCCCACCCAGATATACCAACACCGACACTCCCACTCACACCCAGATATACCCACACCGACACTCCCACTCCCACCCAGATATTCCCACACCGTCACTCCCTCTCACACCCAGATATTCCCACACCGACACTCCCACTCCCACCCAGATATCCCCACACCGTCACTCCCACTCCCACCCAGATATACCCACACCGACACTCCCACTCCCACCCAGATATCCCCACACCGACACTCCCACTCCCACCCAGATATACCCACACTGACACTCCCTCTCACACCCAGATATACCCATACCGACACTCCCACTCCCACCCAGATATACCCACACCGTCACTCCCTCTCACACCCAGATATACCCACACGGACACTCCCACTCCCACCCAGATATACCCACACCGTCAATCCCACTCCCACCCAGATATCCCCACACCGTCACTCCCACTCCCACTCAGATATACCCACACCGACGCTCCCACTCACACCCAGATATACCCACACCGTCACTCCCACTCCCACTCAGATATACCCACACCGACACTCCCACTCCCACCCAGATATACCCACACCGTCACTCCCACTCCCACCCAGATATCCCCACACCGACACTCCCACTCACACCCAGATATACCCACACCGTCACTCCCTCTCACACCCAGATATACCCACACCGACACTCCCACTCACACCCACATATACCCACACCGACACTCCCACTCACACCCAGATATACCCACACCGACACTCCCACTCACACCCAGATATACCCACCCCACACCGACACACCCACTCACACCCAGATAAACCCACACCGACACACCCACTCACACCCAGATATACCCACCCCGACACACCCACTCACACTCACACCCAGATAAACCCACCCCACACCGACACACCCACTCACACTCACACCCAGATAAACCCACCCCACACCGACACACCCACTCACACCCAGATATACCCACCCCGACACACCCACTCACACTCACACCCAGATAAACCCACCCCACACCGACACACCCACTCACACCCAGATATACCCACACCGTCACTCCCACTCCCACTCCCACCCAGATATTCCCACACCGACACTCCCACTCACACCCAGATATACCCACACCGTCACTCCCACTCCCACTCCCACCCAGATATCCCCACAGCGACACTCCCTCTCACACCCAGATATACCCACACCGTCACTCCCACTCAGATATCCCCACACCGTCACTCCCACTCCCACCCAGATATCCCCACACCGTCACTCCCACTCAGGTATCCCCACACCGTCACTCCCACTCCCACTCAGATATACCCACACCGTCACTCCCACTCCCACCCAGATATACCCACACCGACACTCCCACTCCCACCCAGATATACCCACACCGTCACTCCCACTCCCACCCAGATATCCCCACACCGACACTCCCTCTCACACCCAGATATACCCTCACCGACACTCCCACTCCCACCCAGATATCCCCACACCGTCACTCCCTCTCACAGCCAGATATACCCACACCGACACTCCCACTCCCACCCAGATATCCCCACACCGTCACTCCCTCTCACACCCAGATATACCCACACCGACACTCCCACTCCCACCCAGATATACCCACACCGACACTCCCACTCCCACCCAGATATCCCCACACCGTCACTCCCACTCCCACCCAGATATACCCACATCGACACTCCCTCTCACACCCAGATATACCCACACCGTCACTCCCACTCCCACCCAGATATCCCCACACCGTCACTCCCACTCCCACCCAGATATACCCACACCGACGCTCCCTCTCACACCCAGATATACCCACACTGACACTCCCACTCCCACCCAGATATACCCACACCGACACTCCCACTCACACCCAGATATACCCACACCGACACTCCCACTCCCACCCAGATATTCCCACACCGTCACTCCCTCTCACACCCAGATATTCCCACACCGACACTCCCACTCCCACCCAGATATCCCCACACCGTCACTCCCACTCCCACCCAGATATACCCACACCGACACTCCCACTCCCACCCAGATATCCCCACACCGACACTCCCACTCCCACCCAGATATACCCACACTGACACTCCCTCTCACACCCAGATATACCCATACCGACACTCCCACTCCCACCCAGATATACCCACACCGTCACTCCCTCTCACACCCAGATATACCCACACGGACACTCCCACTCCCACCCAGATATACCCACACCGTCAATCCCACTCCCACCCAGATATCCCCACACCGTCACTCCCACTCCCACTCAGATATACCCACACCGACGCTCCCACTCACACCCAGATATACCCACACCGTCACTCCCACTCCCACTCAGATATACCCACACCGACACTCCCACTCCCACCCAGATATACCCACACCGTCACTCCCACTCCCACCCAGATATCCCCACACCGTCACTCCCACTCCCACCCAGATATACCCACACCGTCACTCCCACTCCCACCCAGATATTCCCACACCGTCACTCCCACTCACACCCAGATATACCCACACCGACACTCCCACTCCCACCCAGATATACCCACACCGTCACTCCCTCTCACACCCAGATATACCCACACCGACACTCCCACTCCCACCCAGATATCCCCACACCGTCACTCCCTCTCACACCCAGCTATCCCCACACCGACACTCCCACTCCCACCCAGATATCCCCACACCGTCACTCCCTCTCACACCCAGATATACCCACACCGACACTCCCACTCCCACCCAGATATACCCACACCGTCACTCCCTCTCACACCCAGATATACCCACACCGTCACTCCCACTCCCACCCAGATATCCCCACACCGTCACTCCCACTCCCACCCAGATATACCCACACCGACACAGCAACTCCCACCCAGATATCCCCACACCGTCACTCCCACTCCCACCCAGATATCCCCACACCGTCACTCCCTCTCCCACCCAGATATCCCCACACCGTCACTCCCTCTCACACCCAGATATACCCACACCGTCACTCCCACTCCCACCCAGATATCCCCACACCGACACTCCCACTCCCACCCAGATATCCCCACACCGACACTCCCACTCCCACCCAGATATCCCCACGCCGTCACTCCCTCTCCCACCCAGATATCCCCACACCGTCACTCCCTCTCACACCTAGATATACCCACACTGACACTCCCACTCACACCCAGATATACCCACACCGTCACTCCCACTCCCACCCAGATATACCCACACCGACACTCCCACTCCCACCCAGATATACCCACACCGACACTCCCACTCACACCCAGATATACCCACACCGACACTCCCACTCACACCCAGATATACCCACACCGACACTCCCACTCCCACCCAGATATACCCACACCGTCACTCCCACTCCCACCCAGATATACCCACACCGTCACTCCCTCTCACACCCAGATATACCCACACCGTCACTCCCACTCCCACCCAGATATACCCACACCGACACTCCCACTCACACCCAGATATACCCACACCGTCACTCCCACTCCCACCCAGATATACCCACACCGACACTCCCACTCCCACCCAGATATACCCACACCGACACTCCCACTCCCACCGAGATATACCCACACCGACACTCCCTCTCACACCCAGATATACCCACACCGTCACTCCCACTCCCACCCAGATATACCCACACCGACACTCCCACTCCCACCCAGATATACCCACACCGTCACTCCCACTCCCACCCAGATATACCCACACTGACACTCCCACTCCCACCGAGATATACCCACACCGTCACTCCGACTCCCACCCAGATATACCCACTCCGACACTCCCACTCCCACCCAGATATACCCACACCGACGCTCCCACTCCCACCCAGATATCCCCACACCGTCACTCCCTCTCACACCCAGATATACCCACACCGTCACTCCCTCTCACACCCAGATATACCCACACCGTCACTCCCAATCCCACCCAGATATACCCACACCGACACTCCCACTCCCACCCAGATATACCCACACCGACACTCCCTCTCACACCCAGATATACCCACACCGTCACTCCCAATCCCACCCAGATATACCCACACCGTCACTCCCAATCCCACCCAGATATACCCACACCGACACTCCCACTCCCACCCAGATATACCCACACCGACACTCCCTCTCACACCCAGATATACCCACACCGACACTCCCTCTCACACCCAGATATACCCACACCGACACTCCCTCTCACACCCAGATATACCCACACCGACACTCCCTCTCACACCCAGATATCCCCACACCGACACTCCCACTCCCACCCAGATATACCCACACCGACACTCCCTCTCACACCCAGATATCCCCACACCGTCACTCCCTCTCACACCCAGATATACCCACACCGACACTCCCTCTCACACCCAGATATACCCACACCGACACTCCCACTCCCACCCAGATATCCCCACACCGACACTCCCTCTCACACCCAGATATACCCACACCGACACTCCCACTCACACCCAGATATACCCACACCGACACTCCCTCTCACACCCAGATATACCCACACCGACACTCCCTCTCACACCCAGATATACCCACACCGACACTCCCACTCCCACCCAGATATACCCACACCGACACTCCCACTCCCACCCAGATATACCCACACCGACACTCCCACTCCCACCCAGATATACCCACACTGACACTCCCTCTCACACCCAGATATACCCACACTGACACTCCCTCTCACACCCAGATATACCCACACTGACACTCCCACTCCCACCCAGATATACCCACACCGACACTCCCACTCCCACCCAGATATACCCACACTGACTCTCCCTCTCACACCCAGATATACCCACACCGACACTCCCACTCACACCCAGATATCCCCACACCGTCACTCCCACTCACACCCAGATATACCCACACCGTCACTCCCTCTCACACCCAGATATACCCACACCGTCACTCCCTCTCACACCCAGATATCCCCACACCGTCACTCCCTCTCACACCCAGATATACCCACACCGTCACTCCCTCTCACACCCAGATATACCCACACCGACACTCCCACTCCCACCCAGATATACCCACACCGTCACTCTCACTCCCACCCAGATATACCCACACCGACACTCCCACTCACACCCAGATATACCCACACCGTCACTCTCACTCCCACCCAGATATACCCACACCGACACTCCCACTCACACCCAGATATACCCACACCGTCACTCCCACTCACACCCAGATATCCCCACACCGTCACTCCCACTCCCACCCAGATATACCCACACTGACACTCCCACTCCCACCCAGATATACCCACACTGACACTCCCTCTCACACCCAGATATACCCACACCGTCACTCCCACTCCCACCCTGATATACCCACACCGACACTCCCACTCCCACCCAGATATACCCACACCGTCACTCCCTCTCACACCCAGATATACCCACACCGACACTCCCACTCCCACCCAGATATACCCACACTGACACTCCCTCTCACACCCAGATATACCCACATCGTCACTCCCACTCCCACCCTGATATACCCACACCGACACTCCCACTCCCACCCAGATATACCCACACCGACACTCCCACTCCCACTCAGATATCCCCACTCCGTCACTCCCTCTCACACCCAGATATACCCACACCGTCACTCCCACTCACACCCAGATATACCCACACCGTCACTCCCACTCAGACCCAGATATACCCACACCGTCACTCTCACTCCCACCCAGATATACCCACACCGACACTCTATCTCACCCCCAGATATACCCACACCGTCACTCCCACTCCCACCCAGATATCCCCACACCGACACTCCATCTCACACCCAGATATCCCCACACCGTCACTCCCTCTCACACCCAGATATCCCCACACCGTCACTCCCACTCACACCCAGATATCCCCACACCGTCACTCCCTCTCACACCCAGACATACCCACACCGTCACTCCCACTCACACCCAGATATCCCCACACCGTCACTCCCACTCACACCCAGATATCCCCACACCGACACTCCCACTCCCCCCCAGATATACCCACAGCGACACTCCCTCTCCCACCCAGATATACCCACACCGACACTCCCACTCCCACCCAGATATACCCACACTGACACTCCCTCTCACACCCAGATATACCCACAGCGACACTCCCTCTCCCACCCAGATATACCCACACCGACACTCCCACTCCCACCCAGATATACCCACACCGACACTCCCTCTCACACCCAGATATACCCACAGCGACACTCCCTCTCCCACCCAGATATACCCACACCGACACTCCCACTCCCACCCAGATATACCCACACCGACACTCCCTCTCACACCCAGATATACCCACACCGACACTCCCACTCCCACCCAGATATACCCACACCGACACTCCCTCTCACACCCAGATATCCCCACACCGACACTCCCACTCCCACCCAGATATACCCACACCGACACTCCCTCTCACACCCAGATATACCCACACCGTCACTCCCTCTCACACCCAGATATACCCACACCGTCACTCCCTCTTACACCCAGATATCCCCACACCGTCACTCCCTCTCACACCCAGATATCCCCACACCGTCACTCCCTCTCACACCCAGATATCCCCACACCGTCACTCCCTCTCACACCCAGATATACCCACACCGTCACTCCCACTCACACCCAGATATCCCCACACCGTCACTCCCACTCCCACCCAGATATACCCACACCGACACTCCATCTCACACCCAGATATACCCACACCGTCACTCCCTCTCCCACCCAGATATACCCACACCGTCACTCCCTCTCACACCCAGATATACCCACACCGACACTCCCTCTCCCACCCAGATATACCCACACCGACACTCCATCTCACACCCAGATATACCCACACCGACACTCCTACTCACACCCAGATATCCCCACACCGTCACTCCCACTCACACCCAGATATACCCACACCGACACTCCCACTCACACCCAGATATACCCACACCGTCACTCTCACTCCCACCCAGATATACCCACACCGACACTCCCACTCACACCCAGATATACCCACACCGTCACTCCCACTCACACCCAGATATACCCACACCGTCACTCCCACTCACACCCAGATATACCCACACCGTCACTCTCACTCCCACCCAGATATACCCACACCGACACTCTATCTCACCCCCAGATATGCCCACACCGTCACTCCCACTCCCACCCAGATATACCCACACCGTCACTCCCTCTCACACCCAGATATACCCACACCGACACTCCCACTCCCACCCAGATATACCCACACTGACACTCCCTCTCACACCCAGATATACCCACACCGTCACTCCCACTCCCACCCTGATATACCCACACCGACACTCCCACTCCCACCCAGATATACCCACACCGACACTCCCACTCCCACTCAGATATCCCCACTCCGTCACTCCCTCTCACACCCAGATATACCCACACCGTCACTCCCACTCACACCCAGATATACCCACACCGTCACTCCCACTCACACCCAGATATACCCACACCGTCACTCTCACTCCCACCCAGATATACCCACACCGACACTCTATCTCACCCCCAGATATCCCCACACCGTCACTCCCACTCCCACCCAGATATACCCACACCGTCACTCCCACTCCCACCCAGATATCCCCACACCGACACTCCATCTCACACCCAGATATCCCCACACCGTCACTCCCTCTCACACCCAGATATCCCCACACCGTCACTCCCACTCACACCCAGATATCCCCACACCGTCACTCCCTCTCACACCCAGATATACCCACACCGTCACTCCCACTCACACCCAGATATCCCCACACCGTCACTCCCACTCACACCCAGATATCCCCACACCGACACTCCCACTCCCACCCAGATATACCCACAGCGACACTCCCTCTCCCACCCAGATATACCCACACCGACACTCCCACTCCCACCCAGATATACCCACACCGACACTCCCTCTCACACCCAGATATACCCACAGCGACACTCCCTCTCCCACCCAGATATACCCACACCGACACTCCCACTCCCACCCAGATATACCCACACCGACACTCCCTCTCACACCCAGATATACCCACACCGACACTCCCACTCCCACCCAGATATACCCACACCGTCACTCCCTCTCCCACCCAGATATACCCACACCGACACTCCCTCTCACACCCAGATATACCCACACCGACACTCCCACTCCCACCCAGATATACCCACACCGTCACTCCCTCTCCCACCCAGATATACCCACACCGACACTCCCTCTCCCACCCAGATATACCCACACCGTCACTCCCTCTCACACCCAGATATCCCCACACCGACACTCCCTCTCACACCCAGATATACCCACACCGTCACTCCCACTCCCACCCAGATATACCCACACCGACACTCCCACTCCCACCCAGATATACCCACACCGTCACTCCCACTCACACCCAGATATACCCACACCTCACTCCCACTCCCACCCAGATATACCCACACCGTCACTCCCTCTCACACCCAGATATACCCACACTGACATTCCCTCTCCCACCCAGATATACCCACACCGTCACTCCCTCTCACACCCAGATATCCCCACACCGACACTCCCTCTCACACCCAGATATACCCACAGCGACACTCCCTCTCCCACCCAGATATACCCACACCGACACTCCCACTCCCACCCAGATATACCCACACCGTCACTCCCACTCACACCCAGATATACCCACACCGTCACTCCCACTCCCACCCAGATATACCCACACCGTCACTCCCTCTCACACCCAGATATCCCCACACCGTCACTCCCTCTCACACCCAGATATCCCCACACCGTCACTCCCACTCACACCCAGATATCCCCACACCGTCACTCCCTCTCACACCCAGATATCCCCACACCGTCACTCCCTCTCACACCCAGATATACCCACACCGACACTCCCACTCCCACCCAGATATACCCACACCGTCACTCCATCTCACACCCAGACATACCCACACCGTCACTCCCACTCACTCCCAGATATACCCACACCGTCACTCCCACTCCCACCCAGATATACCCACACCGACACTCCCTCTCACACCCAGATATACCCACAGCGACACTCCCTCTCCCACCCAGATATACCCACACCGACACTCCCTCTCACACCCAGATATACCCACACCGACACTCCATCTCACACCCAGATATACCCACACCGACACTCCCACTCACACCCAGATATCCCCACACCGTCACTCCCTCTCACACCCAGATATCCCCACACCGTCACTCCCACTCACACCCAGATATACCCACAACGACACTCCCACTCCCACCCAGATATACCCACACCGACACTCCATCTCACACCCAGATATACCCACACCGACACTCCCACTCACACCCAGATATACCCACACCATCACTCCCACTCACACCCAGATATACCCACACCGACACTCCCACTCCCACCCAGATATACCCACACTGACTCTCCCTCTCACACCCAGATATACCCACACCGTCACTCCCTCTCACACCCAGATATACCCACACCGACACTCCCTCTCACACCCAGATATACCCACAGCGACACTCCCTCTCCCACCCAGATATACCCACACCGTCACTCCC
This sequence comes from Heptranchias perlo, assembly GCF_035084215.1. Taxonomy (NCBI): domain Eukaryota; kingdom Metazoa; phylum Chordata; class Chondrichthyes; order Hexanchiformes; family Hexanchidae; genus Heptranchias; species Heptranchias perlo. The sequence goes on along the minus strand of NC_090343.1, from coordinate 51,554,820 downwards.
ACTCCCACCCAGATATACCCACACCGACACTCCATCTCACACCCAGATATACCCACACCGTCACTCCCTCTCACACCCAGATATACCCACACCGACACTCCATCTCACACCCAGATATACCCACACCGTCACTCTCACTCCCACCCAGATATACCCACACCGACACTCCCTCTCACACCCAGATATTCCCACACCGACACTCCCTCTCCCACCCAGATATACCCACACCGACACTCCCTCTCACACCCAGATATTCCCACACCGACACTCCCATTCCCACCCTGATGCTGCTCCACACTGACGTTGTTTGGCCTGCTGTGCACTTGGAGCCTCATGTTTTCATTTCACTGAGAGTGGTCGTTCTTCCCCCAGGAACCCACCCTCCCCCACTGGAAATGCATATGTGTGAATCCGTGACAAAAATGTATTACTGTCTGTATTAGATTATTGATTTGAATTCTTTGGCTGGGAATTTCCTTGGAGCTGTTCGCGCTCCATCGTCAGAATCCCTGTGTGAATAGAGTTTACGCTGCACTTCCGATCGGGAACAGAGCAGGCGGAGCTCCGGGGATAGTCCTTAATTAACAGTGCTCACAGGATTAACGTCAGTTGCTGCTGGCTGTTTGCTGCAGTTTTCCTTACAGTCTGGCCAATCACAGCTCAGAGCAGGGCACAATTCTTCATCGGTCTGATTGTTGCGATCTGACAGGTCCAAGTGTTTAGCACAGGTCAATGAAGCTGGCTAGCTCATTCAGTTCTAAGCCATCCTCGGTGATTGACATTTTGGGGTAGAGATTTGATTGACAGCTGTGTCTGGGGTGCAGACATAGGCTGAGCCTGGGACCACTGCTTCTTTTACTGATATCTCTGTGGCCAGGAGTTGCCAACTGTGGGTTTATATTGTTCTATCTTGCTTAGCCCATCAGGTGACAGTCCAAGGATAGCACAGAAAACTGAGCTGGTTGGGCTCGCTGGCAGTTACTCACCCTGCAAAGAAGGCATCCATTTTTAAGGTTCACTGCATGTGGAGATAGTTCAGGCAGAAGTACCTTTATTATTTTGATATATTGAGTAAAGTAAAGTTTAGAATCACTGTAACTTGTACTATTTGTACTGAGTGCTGTCATTAACGGCTCTGTTTAATAAATTGTCTGCTGCTTTATAGTCTGAATCTTGGTCTGATAGCTCTGATATATTCAATCTGCCTCATGAAGACAAGGCACGTGATACATTCCAGTGCAGAACAAGGGTTCGCTGATGTAATCACTGGGCCATGCTAGCGTTTACCTGGAGACTGAGCAGATGAAGGCACACTCCATATGGGAGTGGTGAGTGACACTAAACCAGAGTAGGATATATAGTATAAAATCCAAAAACATAAGAGTCCCATTCAAGGGCTTCCTGCACACTGTTGTGATGACGTCCACCTGTAACAAGTGCTTTGGCCGGGATCCAATGTAACCACCAGTCAATTGTAGAGTGTTGGAATTTATGTATGATTTCAGTGGCTTGTGGTTTATATTTGCATTTATTGTAAACAGATAAACTTTAACGAAATGGATATAACTAAATATTATTAACATTATATATAACTGTTTGCACCATTATAAGGTTTAAACAAACTAACAATTTCTAAATTACTTCCAGTGTAAGTTATTAATATAGAATCTATCTGATAACTAACAATACAACTTGTGATGTCAATCACATGTGCTGTCTTCTTCCATTATCTGGAATCTCTCCGTTCCCTCCTATTCCTCGTTGGCCTTAATGCTGGGAGCTCCCCAGAGATGCAGGAGATTATGGCCGGGAAATTCTTTGGAGTTTCTCCCGTTCCGCTGACACTTTCACCGGAAGTGCGATGGAAAACCGGTTTAAGACAGGTTACATTCTAGCTGTGGTGTCTCCCTGTCGTCCCTTCCTTCATGCTGTGATTGGGTGTAGCTCCCAGCTGGAGGCAGTGGCACGCCCTGAGGTAGTCTGAACACTGATATTGTGGGAGACACTGTGCAGATCCCGTCTCCTTTAAGGACCTTCCTGTTCTGCAGAACTCTTGCCGAGAATTTCTGTACAATCAGCTTCTCAGGGATGTTGGTAACAATGATTCAGCCGCTTCTCTCCTTACGGCAACATTCCCTTCATGGTCTGATCTGAAAAACACAGCAAAAGTATTTTAAATTGTGACTGAAAAATAAAAAGTGGACTCCAAACTTTTTCCTTCTAAATTAGGACAGACAGTATCTTCCCTTTAATGCTCGATTATAATGGGTATCAGTAACACTGGGCAAGACTTCTGCCCAAACTAGGTGGTACGGGCTTGTTGGAGGCTTTCATTAGTATGCTGGGTGCAAGCTTACTCAGACTCCCTCTCAAATTTTCCCAATGCCTGCTCGCTGGAATCCAGCTGGTAGTAGTGATACAGCCAAGCAGAAAATCAACTACAGAATGCTTCTGCTTCATTCCAGTTTAATTTACCTCAGCATGTTTTCAGTCCCTCATAATGTTTCTTAATTTTTACTCTTTATCTTAATCTATTAGTTTTTCTAATTTTTGGTTTAGACTCTTGAGTTTTTTTGCTGGTTTTGACTTCTCATCGATCCATTCATTTACATCCTTCTACTTGGTGGAAGCCCTGGGTCACGTGTGTTTGTAACCTGATAACTACTGTCAACACCATCAGCAGGTGAACATTTAATGCACTGCTATAATATTTCGTTATCGCTATTTTAAGTGAGGCATTACCCAGTTTACTTCATTTGGGATGGTTCCTTGGCTAAAATCATAGACAGGGAAGTCATACAAACACGCTGAGTGTTCACCCATTAATATACGGACATAATTTCTCGGTTTTGGTTTTCATACTTGGGAGTTTACTTCAGGTGCTCCCACTGTTACCCTGTATGACCCCACCCATGGGTGAAAGTTTAGCAACAAAATGATTAAATTGAAAAAGACAGAAAATGAGCATGAAGAAGCACCAATGATCCATTTTATATTAAACCTCTCAGTGCATCTTACTGTAGTGTGTTTCCCATCTTTGCTCTTGTACAAATTGATGTTTCTGTTTCTTCGTGAGCGCTTCATAAGTCGGAACAATTGATCTCTTACCTTCCAACAGAATGAAACAATTTGCATTTCTATAGCACCTATCACAACCTCAGGACATCCCAAAGTGCTTCACAGCCAATGAAGTACTTTTGAAATGTAGTCACTGTTGTAATACAGGAAACGTGACAGCCAATTTGCGCACAGTAAGATCCCACAAACAGCAATGAGATAAATGACCAGATAATCTGTTTTAGTGATGTTGTTTGAGGGATAAATATTGGTCAGGACACCGGGAGAACACCCCTGCTCTTCGAATAGTGCCATGGGATATTTTACACCCATCTGGTTTAACGTCTCATCCGAAAGACGGTACCTCCGACAGTGCAGCACTCCCTCAGTACTACACTGGAGTGTCAGCCTAGATTATGGGCTCAAGTTTCTGGAATGGGGCTTGAACCCACAACTTTCTCACTCAGAATAAGAGTGCTACCCACTGAGACAAGGCTGATGGACAGAATGCCCTTTACATTTCTTCCAGAGCAAACATGCATCGTGGGTTATTCTGTATTTATAAATGGGTTTGTATTTCTTCAAGTTGCTTTACCCACTTGACTCAATTCATTTGTTTTATACCTCCAGTGTTGGATACTCACTATCTTGATGTTAATCTAATCAAAAAAAACAGTCTCCAAATCCAACTGCAAACTTCACTTCGAGAGCCCATTGATAACAAGTACCTTGGCTGGGATCCAAGCAGCTCATTCAGTCATTTACACTGCAGCGTTTTATGAATGACTGCAGTTGCTTATGGGTTGTATTTGATTTTATCATAAATGTGGATAACAAATGAGATAACTTTAATGAAAGGCTGGTAACTAAATGTTACTAGAGGGACCAGCAAAGTGGGACTGTCCAGCTGGTAACATGCTGCAGACCAAAAGCTCAGGGCAGGCAGCCTGCAATTTTACACGTTCACCTCATTTGAACAATTAGCATCAGCTCCCGGCACCCTTTGACCCTGGACCCATGGCTAGTCTAATTGGGACGATGGTGGGGGTGTGGGAAGGAAGTGGTCATGTGTGGGGCCAATATTGTTACACAGTTAGCCCTTTACCAAGGTTGTGCTGGGGGAATTGCCAGGCAAATATGAAGCAAAAGGCAGTGGTGAATAGTGAGACTGGTGAAGTGCGGGTGTTGCTCTGAGGTGAGTGTGAGACTGGTGAAGTGCGGGTGTTGCTCTATGAGGTGAGTGTGAGACTGGTGAAGTGCGGGTGTTGCTCTATGGGGTGAGTGTGAGACTGGTGAAGTGCGGGTGTTGCTCTATGGGGTGAGTGTGAGACTGGTGAAGTGCGGGTGTTGATGTATGAGGTGAGTGTGAGACTGGTGAAGTGCGGGTGTTGCTCTATGGGGTGAGTGTGAGACTGGTGAAGTGCGGGTGTTGCTCTATGGGGTGAGTGTGAGACTGGTGAAGTGCGGGTGTTGCTCTATGAGGTGAGTGTGAGACTGGTGAAGTGCGGGTGTTGCTCTATGAGGTGAGTGTGAGACTGGTGAAGTGCGGGTGTTGCTGTATGAGGTGAGTGTGAGACTGGTGAAGTGCGGGTGTTGCTCTATGAGGTGAGTGTGAGACTGGTGAAGTGCGGGTGTTGCTCTATGAGGTGAGTGTGAGACTGGTGAAGTGCGGGTGTTGCTCTATGAGGTGAGTGTGAGACTGGTGAAGTGCGGGTGTTGCTCTATGAGGTGAGTGTGAGACTGGTGAAGTGCGGGTGTTGCTCTATGGGGTGAGTGTGAGACTGGTGAAGTGCGGGTGTTGCTCTATGGGGTGAGTGTGAGACTGGTGAAGTGCGGGTGTTGCTCTATGGGGTGAGTGTGAGACTGGTGAAGTGCGGGTGTTGCTCTATGGGGTGAGTGTGAGACTGGTGAAATGCGGGTGTTGCTCTATGAGGTGAGTGTGAGACTGGTGAAGTGCGGGTGTTGCTGTATGGGGTGAGTGTGAGACTGGTGAAGTGTGGGTGTTGCTCTATGAGGTGAGTGTGAGACTGGTGAAGTGCGGGTGTTGCTCTATGAGGTGAGTGTGAGACTGGTGAAGTGCGGGTGTTGCTCTATGAGGTGAGTGTGAGACTGGTGAAGTGCGGGTGTTGCTCTATGAGGTGAGTGTGAGACTGGTGAAGTGCGGGTGTTGCTCTATGAGGTGAGTGTGAGACTGGTGAAGTGCGGGTGTTGCTGTATGAGGTGAGTGTGAGACTGGTGAAGTGCGGGTGTTGCTCTATGAGGTGAGTGTGAGACTGGTGAAGTGCGGGTGTTGCTCTATGAGGTGAGTGTGAGACTGGTGAAGTGCGGGTGTTGCTCTATGAGGTGAGTGTGAGACTGGTGAAGTGCGGGTGTTGCTCAATGAGGTGAGTGTGAGACTGGTGAAGTGCGGGTGTTGCTCTATGAGGTGAGTGTGAGACTGGTGAAGTGCGGGTGTTGCTCTTTGAGGTGAGTGTGAGACTGGTGAAGTGCGGGTGTTGCTCTATGAGGTGAGTGTGAGACTGGTGAAGTGCGGGTGTTGCTCTATGGGGTGAGTGTGAGACTGGTGAAGTGCGGGTGTTGCTCTATGAGGTGAGTGTGAGACTGGTGAAGTGCGGGTGTTGCTCTATGAGGTGAATGTGAGACTGGTGAAGTGCGGGTGTTGCTGTATGAGGTGAGTGTGAGACTGGTGAAGTGCGGGTGTTGCTCTATGAGGTGAGTGTGAGACTGGTGAAGTGCGGGTGTTGCTCTATGAGGTGAGTGTGAGACTGGTGAAGTGCGGGTGTTGCTGTATGAGGTGAGTGTGAGACTGAAGTGCGGGTGTTGATGTATGAGGTGAGTGTGAGACTGGTGAAGTGCGGGTGTTGCTCTATGAGGTGAGTGTGAGACTGGTGAAGTGCGGGTGTTGATGTATGAGGTGAGTGTGAGACTGGTGAAGTGCGGGTGTTGCTGTATGAGGTGAGTGTGAGACTGGTGAAGTGCGGGTGTTGCTCTATGAGGTGAGTGTGAGACTGGTGAAGTGCGGGTGTTGCTCTATGAGGTGAGTGTGAGACTGGTGAAGTGCGGGTGTTGCTCTTTGAGGTGAGTGTGAGACTGGTGAAGTGCGGGTGTTGCTCTATGAGGTGAGTGTGAGACTGGTGAAGTGCGGGTGTTGCTCTATGAGGTGAGTGTGAGACTGGTGAAGTGCGGGTGTTGCTCTATGAGGTGAGTGTGAGACTGGTGAAGTGCGGGTGTTGCTCTATGGGGTGAGTGTGAGACTGGTGAAGTGCGGGTGTTGCTCTATGAGGTGAGTGTGAGACTGGTGAAGTGCGGGTGTTGCTCTTTGAGGTGAGTGTGAGACTGGTGAAGTGCTGGTGTTGCTCTATGAGGTGAGTGTGAGACTGGTGAAGTGCGGGTGTTGCTCTATGAGGTGAGTGTGAGACTGGTGAAGTGCGGGTGTTGCTCTATGAGGTGAGTGTGAGACTGGTGAAGTGCGGGTGTTGCTCTATGGGGTGAGTGTGAGACTGGTGAAGTGCGGGTGTTGCTCTATGGGGTGAGTGTGAGACTGGTGAAGTGCGGGTGTTGCTCTATGAGGTGAGTGTGAGACTGGTGAAGTGCGGGTGTTGCTCTATGAGGTGAGTGTGAGACTGGTGAAGTGCGGGTGTTGCTCTATGGGGTGAGTGTGAGACTGGTGAAGTGCGGGTGTTGCTGTATGGGGTGAGTGTGAGACTGGTGAAGTGCGGGTGTTGCTCTATGGGGTGAGTGTGAGACTGGTGAAGTGCGGGTGTTGCTCTATGAGGTGAGTGTGAGACTGGTGAAGTGCGGGTGTTGCTGTATGAGGTGAGTGTGAGACTGGTGAAGTGCGGGTGTTGCTCTATGGGGTGAGTGTGAGACTGGTGAAGTGCGGGTGTTGCTCTATGGGGTGAGTGTGAGACTGGTGAAGTGCGGGTGTTGCTCTATGGGGTGAGTGTGAGACTGGTGAAGTGCGGGTGTTGCTCTATGAGGTGAGTGTGAGACTGGTGAAGTGCGGGTGTTGCTGTATGGGGTGAGTGTGAGACTGGTGAAGTGTGGGTGTTGCTCTATGAGGTGAGTGTGAGACTGGTGAAGTGCGGGTGTTGCTCTATGAGGTGAGTGTGAGACTGGTGAAGTGCGGGTGTTGCTGTATGAGGTGAGTGTGAGACTGGTGAAGTGCGGGTGTTGCTCTATGAGGTGAGTGTGAGACTGGTGAAGTGCGGGTGTTGCTCTATGGGGTGAGTGTGAGACTGGTGAAGTGCGGGTGTTGCTGTATGTGGTGAGTGTGAGACTGGTGAAGTGCGGGTGTTGCTCTATGAGGTGAGTGTGAGACTGGTGAAGTGCGGGTGTTGCTCTATGAGGTGAGTGTGAGACTGGTGAAGTGCGGGTGTTGCTCTATGAGGTGAGTGTGAGACTGGTGAAGTGCGGGTGTTGCTGTATGAGGTGAGTGTGAGACTGGTGAAGTGCGGGTGTTGCTGTATGAGGTGAGTGTGAGACTGGTGAAGTGCGGGTGTTGCTCTATGGGGTGAGTGTGAGACTGGTGAAGTGCGGGTGTTGCTGTATGAGGTGAGTGTGAGACTGGTGAAGTGCGGGTGTTGCTCTATGGGGTGAGTGTGAGACTGGTGAAGTGCGGGTGTTGCTCTATGAGGTGAGTGTGAGACTGGTGAAGTGCGGGTGTTGCTCTATGGGGTGAGTGTGAGACTGGTGAAGTGCGGGTGTTGCTGTATGAGGTGAGTGTGAGACTGGTGAAGTGCGGGTGTTGCTCTATGAGGTGAGTGTGAGACTGGTGAAGTGCGGGTGTTGCTCTATGAGGTGAGTGTGAGACTGGTGAAGTGCGGGTGTTGCTCTATGGGGTGAGTGTGAGACTGGTGAAGTGCGGGTGTTGCTCTATGGGGTGAGTGTGAGACTGGTGAAGTGCGGGTGTTGCTGTATGGGGTGAGTGTGAGACTGGTGAAGTGCGGGTGTTGCTCTATGAGGTGAGTGTGAGACTGGTGAAGTGCGGGTGTTGCTCTATGAGGTGAGTGTGAGACTGGTGAAGTGCGGGTGTTGCTCTATGAGGTGAGTGTGAGACTGGTGAAGTGCGGGTGTTGCTCTATGAGGTGAGTGTGAGACTGGTGAAGTGCGGGTGTTGCTCAATGAGGTGAGTGTGAGACTGGTGAAGTGCGGGTGTTGCTCTATGAGGTGAGTGTGAGACTGGTGAAGTGCGGGTGTTGCTGTATGAGGTGAGTGTGAGACTGGTGAAGTGCGGGTGTTGATGTATGAGGTGAGTGTGAGACTGGTGAAGTGCGGGTGTTGCTCTATGGGGTGAGTGTGAGACTGGTGAAGTGCGGGTGTTGCTGTATGGGGTGAGTGTGAGACTGGTGAAGTGCGGGTGTTGCTCTATGAGGTGAGTGTGAGACTGGTGAAGTGCGGGTGTTGCTCTATGGGGTGAGTGTGAGACTGGTGAAGTGCGGGTGTTGCTGTATGAGGTGAGTGTGAGACTGGTGAAGTGCGGGTGTTGCTCTGTGGGGTGAGTGTGAGACTGGTGAAGTGCGGGTGTTGCTCTATGAGGTGAGTGTGAGACTGGTGAAGTGCGGGTGTTGCTCTATGAGGTGAGTGTGAGACTGGTGAAGTGCGGGTGTTGCTCTATGGGGTGAGTGTGAGACTGGTGAAGTGCGGGTGTTGCTCTATGAGGTGAGTGTGAGACTGGTGAAGTGCGGGTGTTGCTCTATGGGGTGAGTGTGAGACTGGTGAAGTGCGGGTGTTGCTCTATGAGGTGAGTGTGAGACTGGTGAAGTGCGGGTGTTGCTCTATGGGGTGAGTGTGAGACTGGTGAAGTGCGGGTGTTGCTCTATGGGGTGAGTGTGAGACTGGTGAAGTGCGGGTGTTGCTCTATGGGGTGAGTGTGAGACTGGTGAAGTGCGGGTGTTGCTCTATGAGGTGAGTGTGAGACTGGTGAAGTGCGGGTGTTGCTCTATGGGGTGAGTGTGAGACTGGTGAAGTGCGGGTGTTGCTGTATGAGGTGAGTGTGAGACTGGTGAAGTGCGGGTGTTGCTGTATGAGGTGAGTGTGAGACTGGTGAAGTGCGGGTGTTGCTCTATGGGGTGAGTGTGAGACTGGTGAAGTGCGGGTGTTGCTCTATGGGGTGAGTGTGAGACTGGTGAAGTGCGGGTGTTGCTCTATGGGGTGAGTGTGAGACTGGTGAAGTGCGGGTGTTGCTCTATGAGGTGAGTGTGAGACTGGTGAAGTGCGGGTGTTGCTCTATGGGGTGAGTGTGAGACTGGTGAAGTGCGGGTGTTGCTCTATGAGGTGAGTGTGAGACTGGTGAAGTGCGGGTGTTGCTCTATGGGGTGAGTGTGAGACTGGTGAAGTGCGGGTGTTGCTCTATGAGGTGAGTGTGAGACTGGTGAAGTGCGGGTGTTGCTCTATGAGGTGAGTGTGAGACTGGTGAAGTGCGGGTGTTGATGTATGAGGTGAGTGTGAGACTGGTGAAGTGCGGGTGTTGCTCTATGAGGTGAGTGTGAGACTGGTGAAGTGCGGGTGTTGATGTATGAGGTGAGTGTGAGACTGGTGAAGTCCGGGTGTTGCTCTATGGGGTGAGTGTGAGACTGGTGAAGTGCGGGTGTTGCTCTATGAGGTGAGTGTGAGACTGATGAAGTGCGGGTGTTGCTCTATGAGGTGAGTGTGAGACTGGTGAAGTGCGGGTGTTGATGTATGAGGTGAGTGTGAGACTGGTGAAGTGCGGGTGTTGCTCTATGGGGTGAGTGTGAGACTGGTGAAGTGCGGGTGTTGCTCTATGAGGTGAGTGTGAGACTGATGAAGTGCGGGTGTTGCTCTATGAGGTGAGTGTGAGACTGGTGAAGTGCGGGTGTTGCTCTATGAGGTGAGTGTGAGACTGGTGAAGTGCGGGTGTTGCTCTTTGAGGTGAGTGTGAGACTGGTGAAGTGCGGGTGTTGATGTATGAGGTGAGTGTGAGACTGGTGAAGTGCGGGTGTTGCTCTATGAGGTGAGTGTGAGACTGGTGAAGTGCGGGTGTTGATGTATGAGGTGAGTGTGAGACTGGTGAAGTGCGGGTGTTGCTCTATGGGGTGAGTGTGAGGAGAGTTGTCCTGTTCTGAACTCACAGAAATGCACTGAAATTACAACAAGGAAACAGCCCAACCAGTCCGTGCCTGCGTTCATCCTCCACATGAGCAAACAGTTCCAATCACATTTACCGTCCCTGTTCCCATTTCCTTTCAACCCCTTTTCCTTCATCCACCTCTCCAATCTCATCTTCAATGTTGACACAGTTTCTGCCTCAACCACTAACCCTGAAAGTGAATTCCACAGCCTCACAACTCTCTGTGTGAAGATGTTTCTCCTGCCCTCTGTTCTAAATCCCTTACATTTAATCTTTTTTCCATGGCCCCTCATTCTAGACTCCTCAACTACTGGAAACAGTGCAAGTCACACTTCCCAGTATTTAACCATGCCCTGGCCAGGTCAATGGTCTGTAGTGTACCTGGGAACGATGGGAGAAGGCAATGGACTTGATGGAATGTAAAACTACCCGACAGTACCACTCACCAGGCCAAAGACCAGGGCAAGTCCTCACCCCACCCCACAGCTCTTTCACTGTTTCTCCGTGCTTCAGGAGAGCACACCTCTGAGATACAACATACAATGGGTGGCCTGGTAACACTCAAATCTTCCAAGGGCTTCACGCATTAAAGCACCAAAACAACCTAGTTGCATGGTCACTCATTGATACACCGCTTGTCCCACAGGTTAATTACAGGCTAGTCACTGGGCATCTCCTGCAACTTGCATCTCAACACCACCTTTCTGCTTGCACGACAACATGATACAAAATTCAAGGGAAGAGGTCACAACCAGAGAAAGTCACAGTCCCCTTGGAGGAGGCCACCCTGGTAATATCGGAGCATTCAGGAACAAACAAAGCTGAAGCTGCACCTCTGCCCCAAGCTCAGGCCTGGTGCCGTCCTGCTCTTATGTCTTCTCCCCTCTCACCTCTCACTGAAGCTTCCGAGCACCAAAATAGTTACACATATCCTGGCGGAGGCAGTCGGTGAGCTTGGAATGGGAGCATTGGTGGAAGCAGAGCAGGTGAGGGTGGCAAAGGAGAAGCTGCAGCCTCCTGGTTAGATGGAGCCCTCTACCATGCTGTGTACTCTGGGAACCACCCTGTGCCTATGAGCCAATACCTCCTTTCTACAGGATGAATGTGCTGGCCCTGTCGTTTGATTGCCGTTTCTGTGGACAACCGACTGACTGTGCTACAGGCCGTCGCTTGGAAGGATCCAATGGTATGAAAGTTTAATGCATTATTGTTCTTCAGCCCCAAGGGAAGGGTTGTCTCTGTGATAGTTGCCTGCATTGGCCTCTAGAAGATGGCACAGCTCAGTGACAACGACACAACTCACTTTCTCTCTCAGTATGTCAGCTAATTATAGCCTCCCACAAGCCTGTGGGAAGAGGTTTCTGCCCTCAGAACTGTCAATCACTGAGGGCTCCAGCCAATCAAAGAACTCAGGGATAGCTGTCAATCACTGAGGGCACCAGCCAATCAAAGAACTCAGGGATAGCTGTCAATCACTGAGGGCTTCAGCCAATCAAAGGAGTCAGTCATAGCTGTCAATCACTGAGGGCATCAGTCAATCAAAGAACTCAGGGATAGCTGTCAATCACTGAGGGCTTCAGCCAATCAAAGGACTCAGGGATAGCTGTCAATCACTGAGGGCTTCAGCCAATCAAAGGACTCAGGGATAGCTGTCAATCACTGAGGGCTTCAGCCAATCAAAGGAATCAGAGATAGCTATCAATCACTGAGGGCTCCAGCCAATCAAAGGACTCAGAGATAGCTGTCAATCAAGGTCACTGCCTCGAGATTGAAGGCCTATCCTTTGATGGGTGATCCGGGACCTCCGGGAGTCTGCCTGGCTGCATACCAGCCATGTAAATTGAATAGAATGACACCATAAGCAGCCAGGTGTTGCACTGGTACTTCCGTGGGGCAATGTCTCATACCACGAGATGTTTGGAATTGTAAAGACATCCTAAAGCGCTTCACAGCTAATGAAGTACTTTTGAAGCATAGTCACTGTTGTAATGTGTGCAATTTTGCACACAGCAAGGTCCCACAAACAGCAATGACAGAAATGACCAGATAATCTGTTTTAGGGAAGTTGGTTGAGGGATAAATATTGGCCAGGACACTGGGGAGAACTCCCCTTCTCTTCAAATAATGCCATGGAATCTTTTACTTCCACCTGAGGGCAGACAGGACCTCAGTTTAATGTCTCATCTGAAAGACGGCACCTCCAACAGTGCAGTACTCCCTCAATACTGGCCCTCTGACAGTGGAGCACTCCCTCAGAACTGCACTGGAGTGTCTTCCTGGATTATGTGCTCAAATCTCTGGAGTGGGACTCGAACACACAACCTTCGGACTCAGAAACACCACAAACCAATGTTGTGCAGGCCAAAAGAAAGCTAAGGAAAATCTGGTAGACAGAAAATGGTTTGTTTATTGGAATCTTTCTTGCTGGTCACAGCAGACACAGGGTTAAAGTTAGTTACTGGTAGCTCTTTTGTGCAAAGCTGCGCTGAATATACATTACGGTCTGCTCTGCTGGAGGCATTAGTTTGTGTTTGTAGCTGGTTCCTGTGGGACAAAGTGTAGTTTAATATCTTAATATCAGCTAAGTGCAAGAATGAGTTCCCATTCTGTCCAAAGCAATTGGCCCTGAAAGCTGACAGAAGTGGTGAGTTCCTGCAGTCACAAGTTGAGCGAAGTGTTTGAAACAGGCTAATGTATCTGGCCCTGGTAATCAGTTCAAACATCCTATGTGATTGAGATGCTGGCGATCTTTTTATAGTGTCTGTTTTGATTGGCAGCTCTTGAGTTGGAGAGACACATGGTTTTAATGTGCTTTGTTTCAATATATTTTTAAAGGTGTAATTTCAATGCTGACTTTCTCCCAAGCAGCACAGTCAGAAGGTGGAGCTAATCAATTTCTCTGTGATAGCATGTTGCAATGTAAGGAGTGAGCGCTCCCTCAGTACTGCCCCTCCGACTGTGCAGCGCTCCCTCAGTACTGCCCCTCCGACCGTGCAGCGCTCCCTCAATACTGCTCCTCCGACCGTGCAGCGCTCCCTCAATACTGCCCCTCTGACCGTGCAGCGCTCCCTCAATACTGCCCCTCCGACCGTGCAGCGCTCCCTCAGTACTGCCCCTCCGACCGTGCAGCGCTCCCTCAATACTGCCCCTCCGACCGTGCAGCGCTCCCTCAATACTGCCCCTCCGACCGTGCAGCGCTCCCTCAATACTGCCCCTCCGACCGTGCAGCGCTCCCTCAGTACTGCCCCTCCGACCGTGCAGCGCTCCCTCAGTACTGCCCCTCCGACCGTGCAGCGCTCCCTCAATACTGCCCTCCGACCATGCAGCGCTCCCTCAATACTGCCCCTCCGACTGTGCAGCGCTCCCTCAATACTGCCCCTCCGACCGTGCAGCGCTCCCTCAGTACTGCCCCTCCGACCGTGCAGCGCTCCCTCAGTACTGCCCCTCCGACCGTGCAGCGCTCCCTCAGTACTGCCCCTCCGACCGTGCAGCGCTCCCTCAATACTGCCCCTCCGACCGTGCAGCGCTCCCTCAATACTGCCCCTCCGACCGTGCAGCCCTCCCTCAATACTGCCCCTCCGACCGTGCAGCGCTCCCTCAATACTGCCCCTCCGACCGTGCAGCGCTCCCTCAATACTGCCCCTCCGACCGTGCAGCGCTCCCTCAATACTGCCCCTCCGACCGTGCAGCGCTCCCTCAATACTGCCCCTCCGACCGTGCAGCCCTCCCTCAATACTGCCCCTCCGACCGTGCAGCGCTCCCTCAATACTGCCCCTCCGACCGTGCAGCCCTCCCTCAATACTGCCGCTCTGACCATGTAGCACTCCCTCAATACTGCCCCTCTGACCGTGCAGCGCTCCCTCAGTACTGCCCCTCCGACCGTGCAGCGCTCCCTCAATACTGCCCCTCCGACCGTGCAGCGCTCCCTCAATACTGCCCCTCCGACCGTGCAGCGCTCCCTCAGTACTGCCCCTCCGACCGTGCAGCGCTCCCTCAGTACTGCCCCTCCGACCGTGCAGCGCTCCCTCAGTACTGCCCCTCCGACCGTGCAGCGCTCCCTCAGTACTGCCCCTCCGACCGTGCAGCGCTCCCTCAATACTGCCCCTCCGACCGTGCAGCGCTCCCTCAATACTGCCCCTCCGACCGTGCAGCCCTCCCTCAATACTGCCCCTCCGACCGTGCAGCACTCCCTCAATACTGCCCCTCCGACCGTGCAGCCCTCCCTCAATACTGCCCCTCCGACCGTGCAGCCCTCCCTCAGTACTGCCCCTCCGACCGTGCAGCGCTCCCTCAATACTGCCCCTCCGACCGTGCAGCGCTCCCTCAATACTGCCCCTCCGACCGTGCAGCGCTCCCTCAATACTGCCCCTCCGACCGTGCAGCCCTCCCTCAATACTGCCCCTCCGACCGTGCAGCACTCCCTCAATACTGCCCCTCCGACCGTGCAGCCCTCCCTCAATACTGCCGCTCTGACCATGTAGCACTCCCTCAATACTGCCCCTCTGACCGTGCAGCGCTCCCTCAGTACTGCCCCTCCGACCGTGCAGCGCTCCCTCAATACTGCCCCTCCGACCGTGCAGCCCTCCCTCAATACTGCCGCTCTGACCATGTAGCACTCCCATCTGCCAGCTCACTGTCACACTCGTAGAACTACCATCATCATTTTAATCACTTATATCCTATCATCTTATATCCTGTAATCTGTGTTGTTCTAACGAAAAACAACCCAATTTTTCAAGTCTTTGTACTTGTTTTTCCTCAAACCAGGCAGCATCCTAGTGAATCTGTATTGTACCCTCTCTAAAGCTTCAATACCCTTCCTATAGCATGAAGCCCAATACTGCAGACTGTACCCAGGACTTATTAGGTTCATCATTACCTTAGTTTCGTATCCTATACCTAGTGATAAAATCTAATATTCCATTCGCTATGTTTACAGCCTAATTAATCTGTCTTTAATGTCCTGCGAACCTGTACTCCAAATCCCTCTGCTCTTCCCCAGCACCGAGCCTGCTCCCATTCAGAGCATCACCTCACCTGTATAACATTGTATTCCATCTGCCTTTTTCCCCTACCTCATTCCCCATTTTATCAATATCCCTTTGTAGCTTCCTTTGGACTTCTAAAGAATTAACTATTTTGGTATCATCTGCAAATTTTGACACTGTTCCTTCTGGGCCTGTATCCAAATCATTGATGTACAGTGAACAGAAGCAGTCCCAGAGCAGAACCCTGTGGGACACCACTGCCCATTTCAAACCACGCTGAGAAACTGCAGCTAACTCCTCCTCTCTGTTTTCTCCCACACAGTGCAATTGGCATTAAGATGGGCAGGACCTCCCCTCCATGGCCTCACTGAGTTCGTCGGCAGTTTCTAGCCTCCCCTGCACCCTCCCCACCTCCTCGTAAATATCGGGCCAAAAAATTTCCCTACCACAGATGTAAGCTAACTAGCCTGTAATTACCTGGATTTGCTATCTGCCTTTTTAAAAATGGCTATTACATTGGCCACTCTCCCATCTGCCAGCTCACTATCACACTCATAGAACTACCAGGGCTCAGTGTCGCAACCAGCAATCAGTGCCAGTACCCACGATCAGTGCCACTATCAGCACTTAATGCCACCATGTACACACATTGCCAGTGTTAGCCCTCAATACCGCCACCAGTGCTCAGTGTCACTACCACCGATCAGTACAACTACTCACAATCAGTGCCACTATCAGCGCTTAGCATCAGCAGCAACGCACACTGCCAGTACTAGCCCTCAGTACCGCTACCAGTGCTCAGGGTCACAACCACTACCAGCGCTCAGTGTCACTACCAATGCACAGTATCAGTAACACTACCAACACAGACTGCCAGTAGCAGCCCTCAATGCTGTTACTGGGGCTCAGTGCCACGACAAATGCATATTGGCAGTACTAGCCCTCAGTACTGCTCCCAGTGCTCAGGGTCACAACCACTACCAGCCCTCAGTGCCACTACAAACGCACAGTACCACTAACACTATCCACAGTGCTGTTAGGGAGTTCCAGAATTTGATCCAGTGGCGATATATTTCCAAGTTGGGATGATGTGTGACTTGGAGGGGAATGTGCAGGTGGTGTTGTTCCCATGTGCCTGCTGCCCTTGTCCTTCTCGGTGGTAGAGATCGCGGGTTTGGCAGGTACTGTCGAAGAAGTCTTGGCGAGTTGCTGCAGTGCATCCTGTGGATGGTACACACTGCAGTCACAGTGCGCCGGTGGTGAAGGGAGTGAATGTTTAGGGTGGTGGATGGGGTGCCAATCAAGCGGGCTGCTTTGTCCTGGATGGTGTCGAGCTTCTTGAGTGTCGTTGGAGCTGCACTCATCCAGGCAAGTGGAGAGTATTCCATCACACTCCTGACTTGCGCCTTGTAGGTGGTGGAAAGGCTTTGGGGAGTCAGGAGGTGAGTCACTCGCCGCAGAATACCCAGCCCCTGACCTGCTCTTGTAGCCACACTATTTGTGTGGCTGGTCCAATTAAGTTTCTGGTCAATGGTGACCCCCAGGATTTGATGGTGGGGGATTCGGCGATGGTAATGCCGTTGAATGTCAAGGGGAGGTGGTTAGACTCTCTTGTTGGAAATGGTCATAGCCTGGCACTTGTCTGGCGCAAGTGTTACTTGCCACTTATCAGCCCAAGCCTGGATGTTGTCCAGGTCTTGCTGCATGCGGGCACGAACTGCTTCATTATCTGAGGGGTTGCTAACGGAACTGAACACCGTGCAATCATCAGCGAACATCCCCACTTCTGACCTTATGATGGAAGGAAGGTCATTGATGAAGCAGCTGAAGATGGTTGGGCCTAGGACACTGCCCTGAGGAACTCCTGCAGCAATGTCCTGGAGCTGAGATGATTGGCCTCCAACTGGCTGGTATGACTCCAGCCACTGAAGAGTTTTCCCCAGGGTCAAAATCCTGGAACTCCCTTCCGAACAGCACTGTGGGAGAACCGTCACCACGCGGATTGCAGCGGTTCAAGAAGGCGGCTCACCACCACTTTCTCAAGGGCAATTAGGGATGGACAATTAATGCCGGCCTCGCCAGCGATGCCCACATTCCATGAACCAATGAAAAAAAAATTCCCATTGACTTCAATTTCACGAGGGCTCCTTGGTGCCACACTCGGTCAAATGCTGCCTTGATGTCAAGGGCAGTCACTCTCACCTCACCTCTGGAATTCAGCTCTTTTGTCCATGTTTGGACCAAGGCTGTAATGAGGTCTGGAGCCGAGTGGTCCTGGCGGAACCCAAACTGAGCATTGGTGAGTAAGTGCCGCTTGATAGCACTGTCGATGACACCTTCCATCACTTTGCTGATGATTGAGAGTTGACTGATGGGGCGGTAATTGGCCGGATTGGATTTGTCCTGCTTTTTGTGGACAGGACATACCTGGGAAATTTTCCACATTGTCGGGTCGATGCCAGTGTTGTAGCTGTACTGGAACAGTTTGGCTAGAGGCGCAGCTAGTTCTGGAGCACAAGTCTTCAGCACTACAGCCGGGATGTTGTCGGGGCCCATAGCCTTTGCTGTATCCAGTGCAATCAGCCATTTCTTGATATCATGTGGAGTGAATCAAATTGGCTGAAGACTGGCTTCCGTGATGGTGGGGATATCGGGAGGAGGCCAGTGTCATTACCAACACACACTGCTAGTACAAGCCCTCGGTGCCACAAACGGCGCTCAGTACAACTACCAGTGATCTGCTCACGACCAGCGATCAGTGCCAGTACCAACGATCAGTGCCACTCTCAGCGCTTGGTTCCACCACGAATGCACATTGCCAGTACTAGCCCTCAGTACCGCTACCAGTACTCAGTGCAATAACCACTAACAGCACTCAGAGCCGCTACAAATGCACAGTACCAGTAACACTACCAAACCTCAATGCCAGCACCCACAATCAATGCCACTGATAGCACTTAGTTCCACCATCAACGCACACTGCCAGTACTAGCCCTCAGAACCGCTACCAGTGCTCAGTGTCACAACAGCAACTTGCATTTGTCTAGTGCCTTTAATGTAGTAAAACATCCCAAGGCACTTCACAGCAGTGATTATCAATAAAATTTGACACAAAAGTTTGGTCAAAGAGGCAGATTTTAAGCAGCGTCTTAAAATAGGAGAGAAAGGTAGGGTGGGGGGGGGGGGAAAGAGGTTTAGGGAGGGAATTCCAGAGCTTAGGGTTTCGACAGTTAATGGTGGAACAATGAAAATCGGCGATGTGCAAGAGGCAAGAACTGGAGAAGGAGAGAGATGTTGGAGATTGTAGACCTGGAACTGGTCACAGAGATACTGGCCCTCAGTGCCCCTGCCAGCGCCAGTACAGGATCTCAAGTGCTAGCCCCCGGTACCTGCACCAACCCGCGGCCCCGGCACCCCACGCCGGGCCGGGCCGGGCCCCGACCCTCGGCCCCGAGCCCCCGGCCCTCAGCACCAACTCTCCGCTTCTCATCCCCGCCCGCTGCCGAGTGTTTGTTTTGATGACGTACTCACAGAAATCAGCACGTGCCGGTCCCGGCCAATGGTCGGCCCCGTGGTCCACCAGCGGGATCCTCGTCCAATCAGAAACTCACGACTGCTCGTTCAACTCGGCCAATCAGCGTGTTTGTTATTGTTGGCGGCGGTCCAGCCAATGAGCGCGCGCGGGCCATTCCCGCTCCAGCCAATGGGCGGCTTGGCGCGGCGGCGGCGCGCATGCGCAGGGCGGCGGCGGCGCTCCGGAATACAAGATGGAGGCGGCGGCCGAGCGGTAAAGTGGAGGCGGGATCGGAGGTAAGACGGAGCGGCGCCGACCCTCGCTCGCTGCATAGCCGGTAAGCGGGCCGCGCACACCACCGGTACACGCGGCGCGACCAGCGCAGCACCGCGCACCTCACCAGCGGCCCGTCACATTCCGCTACATCTCGGAAAGCAGCGAGCGGAGGAAGCGGCGGCGGCGCAGCGCTTGAACCAGGCTCCCTGCCGCCGCCATCTTGGGGCTTTTTGTTGTGACCCAGCCCGAGAGTGCGGGCGGCCTACGCGTTCCCTCCGCCGCTTCGGCTCCTGCTCCGGATAGCCAAGCCGGCCGCTGGCAGTGCAAAGAGTCTGTGTGAGAAGCGCCCCGGACCCCGCGGGTCGCTCTGCCGCCGCCACCGCCGCTCTCCGCCCTCTGCCCGCGCTCGGCGCTCGAGCTGCTGCTGTGGTTCTGGGCGGGCGGCATGATGAGAGCATGCGCAGTGAGGCGCCAGCAGCACAGCGGCTCCATTGACAACCGCGGGGGTGGCAGAGCGGGGCTGGGGGAGAGTGAGGGGCAGAGCGGGGCTGGGGGAGAGTGAGGGGCAGAGCGGGGCTGGGGGAGAGTGAGGGGCAGAGCGGGGCTGGGGGAGAGTGAGGGGCAGAGCGGGGCTGGGGGAGAGTGAGGGGCAGAGCGGGGCTGGGGGAGAGTGAGGGGCAGAGTGGGGGCTGGGGGAGAGTGAGGGTCAGAGTGGGGGCTGGGGGAGAGTGAGGGGCAGAGTGGGGGCTGGGGGAGAGTGAGGGGCAGAGTGGGGGCTGGGGGAGAGGGAGGGGCAGAGCGGGGCTGGGGGAGAGTGAGGGGCAGAGCGGGGCTGGGGGAGAGTGAGGGGCAGAGCGGGGCTGGGGGAGAGTGAGGGGCAGAGCGGGGCTGGGGGAGAGTGAGGGGCAGAGCGGGGCTGGGGGAGAGTGAGGGGCAGAGCGGGGCTGGGGGAGAGTGAGGGGCAGAGCGGGGCTGGGGGAGAGTGAGGGGCAGAGCGGGGCTGGGGGAGAGTGAGGGGCAGAGCGGGGCTGGGGGAGAGTGAGGGGCAGAGCGGGGCTGGGGGAGAGTGAGGGGCAGAGCGGGGCTGGGGAGAGTGAGGGGCAGAGTGGGGGCTGGGGGAGAGTGAGGGGCAGAGTGGGGGCTGGGGGAGAGTGAGGGGCAGAGTGGGGGCTGGGGGAGAGTGAGGGGCAGAGTGGGGGCTGGGGGAGAGTGAGGGGCAGAGTGGGGGCTGGGGGAGAGTGAGGGGCAGAGTGGGGGCTGGGGGAGAGTGAGGGGCAGAGTGGGGGGCTGGGGGAGAGTGAGGGGCAGAGTGGGGGCTGGGGGAGAGTGAGGGGCAGAGTGGGGGCTGGGGGAGAGTGAGGGGCAGAGTGGGGGCTGGGGGAGAGTGAGGGGCAGAGTGGGGGCTGGGGGAGAGTGAGGGGCAGAGTGGGGGCTGGGGGAGAGTGAGGGGCAGAGTGGGGGCTGGGGGAGAGTGAGGGGCAGAGTGGGGGCTGGGGGAGAGTGAGGGGCAGAGTGGGGGCTGGGGGAGAGTGAGGGGCAGAGTGGGGGCTGGGGGAGAGTGAGGGGGCTGGGGGAGAGAGTGGGGGCTGGGGGAGAGAGTGGGGGCTGGGGGAGAGAGTGGGGGCTGGGGGAGAGAGTA